>NC_057393.1:65146685-65391687 GCF_019320065.1 Cervus canadensis | reverse complement strand
ATTTCCTGTCTAGAGAAGATCCTTTAGCATTTGTTGAAGAGCTGGTTTGGTGGTGCTGAATTCTCTCAGCTTTTGCTTATCTGTAAAGCTTTTGAATTCTCCTTCATATCTGAATGAGATCCTTGCTGGATACAGTAATCTAGGTTGTAGGTTATTCTCTTTCATTACTTTCAGTACGTCCTGCCATTCCCTTCTGGCCTGGAGGGTTTCTATTGATAGATCAGCTGTTATCCTTATGGGAATCCCTTTGTGTGTTATTTGTTGTTTTTCCCTTGCTGCTTTTAATATTTGTTCTTTGTGTTTGATCTTTGTTAATTTGATTAATATGTGTCTTGGGGTGTTTCGCCTTGGGTTTAGAGCACTGTTTTCTGCCTGCTTCACCTTTGTCACACTTTGCAATAATATATTTGTGTATTATTTATTAATATCTGTTTTCTCCATTAGTCTGCAAACTACAAAGCAGGCAATGACTATGTCTGGCTTTACTCACCATTCTATATTCACAGCCTAGCACAGTGCCTGGCACAGAGCAGTCATTTAATAAAGTTTTATTGAGTACACAAATGACCAAAGATCAGTGTTCCTTTCACATGGTGTATAACACTGCCTCTAGATCTGTACTTGGTATTTATTCCCTTTTCCTAACATGCTACTACCTCAGTTGGCAAATTCCTCATTCAGTAAAGAAACCTCCTTTCTGAAGCCTCCCTTTACAAAATTTGCACACACAAAAGCATAGTTTTGCTGCTCAACCATGCACCTGCAGAATCTCAGTAACAGTCTGCACCCTAGCGTATTCTAGTTACTGATATCTGCCTCATCCATAAGAAAGAATCCCTAGGGTCTACTGCACCTCACATCCTGGGCCCCTGAAAAATGCCTGAGGGAAAAGGGGACTGGAAATGCCCTGCAAGATAGACTAACTGATGGGGTCAGGTCTTTGCGGAGATAAGAAGGAATGGGGTCCCACAGTAAATAAAGGGTTAGCCTCATGAGAGATAATGCATGCCATTCTTCAGAATGAGTGTGAAACCTGAATGGGGTGGGTGTGATGAAAACAGGAAGACTGTGAGGGGAAAAAGGAAGGAAGTTGACTTCGCTTCATGTACTCAGTTTAATGTGAGGAAGATACTCTTCTAGAGGGGCAAGGGTAGAGGCCTGTGAGAGTAAGAGAGAACAGAATAGCCACTGTGTTCAATGCTTAAGTCTTAGCAATACTTGACTACCAAGCAATGAGTAAAATGGCTGAATGCAAATGCCCTACAAAGTCAAGGCTTTACAAAATATAGGGATCTAACAATACGTGTTGGAGAAGGAAATGGCAAACCTCTCCAGTGTTCTTGCCTGGAAAATCCCTGGGACGGGGGAGCCTGGTGGGCTGCCGTCTATGGGATCGCACAGAGTCGGACACGACTGAAGTGACTTAGCAGCAGCAGCAGCAGCAATACATGTAGCTATACTTTCCCGGCTCTTTTTTCAGAGGAAAAATCTGATCTAAGTGGTTCCATTCTTTTGAAAGTCAGGTACTTTATGGTCAAGCATTTTAAGGGAATCTTTGATTTAAAAATATATGAAACCATACAGAGAAAGCTGAGTATGTTTTTTTAAATTATAACAAGGCCTCTCCTCCATGACTGCATTGAACAGGGTCTCTTCACATAAAAAAACACAAATGACTGGATGTACCTTAAAAACAGGGCTATGTATTACTCATTTCTCTATCAATTTACAGTCGTGCAAAATACCTTGCACAAAGGAGGCCTTCAAATAGTTTTAATGTTGCGTTAACTAAGGGGTATATAAAGTCCCTTAGACACTGCAATTGGGGGGAGGGGAATCTACAAATCTTTTTGAAATAACACAAATGTGTCTCTTCTTGTCAAAGTGGAATGGGCAAGGAAAAAGAAAACAGAGCAGTAGGAGAGATGAAAGTGAAGTCATTCAGTCGTGTCTGACTCTTTGGACCCCATGGACTGTAGCCTACCAGGCTCCTTCGTCCATGGGATTTTCCAAGCAAGAATACTGGAGTGGGTTGCCATTTCCTTCTCCAAGAGAGATGAGAATTATTAAAAAAATGCTCTTCGTTGATCCTATTAGTGGATTTAGTCAACAATTCACATGACTTTTCAACTTACAAGCCCTCATAGTATCAAGTGTGCAAAATCTGTAAGGGTTGTGAAATAATGCAACTCAGATGGGGACTTGAACCCACGGTTTTTAAACAGATCACACACATGGCCTCAGGGCTTTAATGCAGCTCACCTTCTTGATGTCTCATCACAGAAAGAATTCAGTGAGACACAAAGTGATAGGCAAGAAGTGAATTCATTTAGAAAGAAACACACTGAACAGAGCATGGGCCATCTCAGAAAGCAAGAGGGGCCCCAGAGTATGGGGTTGTCAGTTTTTACAGGGCTGGGTAATTTCATTAGCTAATGAGTGGTGGGATTATTTCAATTATTTCGGGAAGGTGCAGGGATTTCCAGGAATTGGGTCACCATCCACATGTTGACCTTTTATAGTCAGCCTTCAAACTGGTGGCTCAGAAGGTAAAGAATCCGCCTGCAATGGAGGAGACCCAGGTTGGATCCCTGGGTTGGGAAGATCCCCGAAGAAGGGAATGGCTACCCACTACACTATTCTTGCCTAGAGAATTCCATGGACAGAGGAGCCTGGCTGGCTATAGTCCATGGGGTCACAAAGAGTCAGACACAACTGAACAACCAACACACATTTTGGAACTGTCATGGAGCTGGTGGGTGTGGCACTTAGCTAATGCTAATGTATTACAATGAGGTTACCATAAGGCTCAAGGTCCACTGGAAGTCAAATCTTCTGCCATCTTCTACCTAGTTGGTTATAACCAGATTTTGTCATGCCCTATGGCTACATCCTTTCATACGGTTCATGAGGTTCTCACAGCAAGTATACTGGGGTGGTTTGCATTCCCTCCTCCAGTGGATCACATTTTGTCAGAACTCTCTGCTATGGTCTGTCCATCTTGGGTGGCCCTACACAACATGGCTCATAGCTTCCTCGAGTTACACAAGCCCCTTCACTACAACAAGGCAGTGATACAAGCTGAATGAGTTACAAGCTGGAATCAAGATAGGCAGGAGAAACATCAACAACTTCAGATATGTGGATTATACCACTCTAATGGCAGAGTGAAGAGGAACTAAAGAGCCTCTTGATGAGGGTGAAGGAGGAGAGTGAAAGAGCTGGCTTAAACTAAATATTAAAAAAAAAAAACAAAAAACTAAGATCATGTCATCCAGCCCCATTACTTCATGGCAATTAGAGGAGGAAAAGGTGGAAGTAGTGACAGGTTTCCTCTTCTTGGGCTCTAAAATCACTGCAGATGGTGACTGAGGCCTTGAAATCTGAAGACATTTGTGACTTGGCAGGGAAGTTATGACAAAGCTAGACAGTGTGTTGAAAAGCAGAGACATTATTCTGCGGGCAAAGATATGCATAGTCATGGCTGTGGTATTCCCAATGGTCACATACAGTTGTGACAGTTGGACCATAAAAAAAGCAGAACACAGAAGAACTGATGCCTTCTAACTATGGTGCTTGAGAACACTCCTGAGAGTCTCCTGGACAGCAAAAAGATCAAACCAGTCAATCTTAAGGGAAATCAACTCTGCATACTCATTGGAAGGACTGATGCTGAAGCTGAAACTCCAGTATTTTGGTCATCTGACGCAAACAGCCGACTCACTGGAAAAGTCCCTGATGATGGAAAAGATTGAGGGCAGAAGGAGAAGAGAATATCAGAGGATGAGATGATTGGATGGCATCACCAATGCAATGGACATGAACTTGGGCAAACTTTGGGAGATGGTGAGGGACAGAGGGGCCTGGCATGCTGCAGTCCATGGGGTCGCAAAGAGTTGGACATGACTGGGCAACAAAGCCTATGTCATTCTTTTAAAGGTTGTGCCCTACCGCCTTCCCTCCCACTTCAGTTGGATTTGTGGGAACATAAAGGGTACATTCACCTCCTAAGACCTTTCCTTTCCATTAATGTAAGGAAAAATTATGTCTGAGCACTGTCTTCAAAAGACATCCAGCTTCTATAGCTCTTATTTTCCTTCGCATTTCAAAAAGCAATGCTTTTCTATACTTGAAAGTCGACATTACTTTGCTGATAAAGGTCCGTAGAGTCAAAGCTGTGGTTTTTCCAGTAGTCATGTACGGACGTGAGAGTTGAACTATAAAGAAGGCTGAGTGCCAAAGAACTGATACTTTTGAACTGTGGTGTTGAAGAAGACTCTTGAGAGTCCCATGGACAGCAAGGAGAGCAAGACAGTCAACTCTGAATATTCACTGGAAGGACTGATGCTGAAGCTGAAGCTCCAATACTTTGGCTACCTGATGCCAAGAGCTGACCCGCTGGAAAAGACCCTGATCCTAGGAAAGATTGAGGGCAGGAAGAGAAGAGGGTGGTAAAGGATGAGATGGTTGGATGGCATCCCTGACTCAATGTACATGAGTTTGAGCAAACTCTGGGAGAGAGTAAAGGACAGGGAAGCCTGGCGTGCTGCAGTCCATGGGGTCACAGAGTCGAACATGACTTAGCGACTGAACAACAACAAAATACTTGAAAGACCTTCTATAGAACTAAGGATCTAACCATTAAACATATTCAATGGAAACACTCAAAGTAATGATTTCATTACCCTTGCTTAATGACCACCCTCTCTTCCCTGGGAGCCACATCAAACAGGGTAAACCAAAACTGTGCAGTCTATGATATATGTATGCTAAAACAGACTTGAAGATCTAGATTAGGAAAAATTCACTATTTTATTTAATGAAACACTGTAATCCATGTAAATTTTCCATATAGCTTCATGTTAACTGCCTAACTCTAGGCTATCACAGATTTTAGTTTTACAACAGTAAGGTACAGACAAAAATTAAGACTTGTAACAGAAAAAGGAAGACAGAGGTTGGGCTGAGTCACTGTGACGTTCTATAAAATTACAAGGTTTATCAACGAAATAAAAAACATGCCTTTAAAACATTTTTAAAAGTGAGTCAGCCCCAAAGAATCGGAACCAGCTCTACTCACAATAGCCAAAAGGTGGAAACAGACCCAAATGCCCATCAACTGATGAATAAACAAAATGTGGTATCCTTTCATACAATGGAAAATTATTTAGCCATAAAGAGGAATAAGTATTGATATGTGCAATAATATGGATGAATATTGAAAACGTATACTGAAAGAAGCCAGACACAAAACGCCATGTACTGTATGGTTCATTTATAGAAAATTTACAGAATAGGCAAGTCCACAGAGTCACTAGACTAGTGGCTGCCAGGGGCTGGGGCTGGGAAGAGGGAAGTATGGGGGAAGGGAGAAACAGAGAGTCACTGCTTAATGGGTCTAGGATCTCCTTTTGGGGTGATAAAAATGTTCTAGAACTAGACAGTGGTGATGGTTGCACAATGCTATTAATGTACTTGATGCCACTCAATTATACCCTTTAAAACAGTTAAAATGATGAATTTTATTATGTGAATTTTACCACCTTCCAAAGAAACATAGGTCACAATTTTCTATTTTATTTTAGGAATAAGAATTGGAACACAGTTTATTCTACTCAGCCGAGCATACATATACTAAAAACCGCAGGAATTCAGAGCAAGGTTTTGCTATCTATGTGCTCCTAAGGCAAGTTATTTAAGCTCTCTGAACCTCCCTGATGTATAAAATGGGAATAATAAAAGTATTTATTTTATATAAATGTTATGAAGATAAAATAGAGATAGAACAATCTAAGCACAAAATCAGGCCCATTAAAATTAAATTGATCAATAAAATGATCAATTTTATTGAATCTCAGTCCTGAGTAGGTGTCTTTCCAATATTCTGTGTGATGAAATTAGCAGGATGTATAAATCACTTGGACTGTATATGAGACTAGATGGCTGTCTGTAGGAAAGGCATTTGCAAGCTTGTTAGGTTTATAGCTCAACTAGCCTCTTTGTCCACGGAACACCATTTTTGCTTCAAAGAACAACTGACAGACAAATTATGGTTACTCAGACTTGGCTTTTTGGCAGACATTTTCTCAAAAAAGAACTTCATGGAAAACAATTACCAGTATTTTTTTTCCAATGACAAAATTCAAGCTTTCAAGTGAAAACAAGAATTTTGGAAAACATGTCTGCTACCATGAGCTTGACAGATTCCCATACTTAAAGATTTTGATGAAATTAGTAGTGATATTAATGTACTTTTTTCTCCAGTCTTCCTGAGAGATAATTGACATTCATCACACACAAAAAAACTGATTCTGTACCCTTTTTTCCTTCCATTAACTAAAAATTCACTTTCATTGGAACTGAAAGAGGAGACAACTGAGATTATTAATTCAAATTGAGATAAGCGAAACTTTACATGAGACCCTCCAGGAAAGCAATTTGGAGGCCTGACTAGAGACACAGATTTTCTCTAGAGGAATTTTTGTTCAGTGTAAGCTCTGTTTTATCCTGTCCCAGTGAAAAGGCCACACAAAAACAAACTTCCGATTCAAGATGGGTTCCTCTGCTCACCAAAGGCCTTGCATAGGCTAAAAAATAGCACTAACACTGAAAATGGCCTCAGAAATAGCATGGGTTGCAGACTGAGACTCTCTAATAGGGATTAAGGTGTGGTAATAATAAAAATTAAAAGCAGCAACCATTTTTAATGTATGGTGTTAGCAAGTGCCAAGCACTGATCTAGGAATTTCATATTACTTCAATTTTAATATTCCTATGGAATTTCTGTTACAGCCCTGTTTTGCCCTTTTATTCATTAGATCTGTATTATGTCACTTTTGAAACTACCATCCTAGTATACCATTCTTCTGCCTCCTATTATCCTAGAAAACATGAAGGAAGCACTGAGTTCCATAAAAACTAGATTGTACTATCAATATCCACCAACCAAGTAATCCAATAATTACCAAACTAAAAGTCTGATACTTCTTCCTACAACAAATTCCTCTTGCAAAATATTAACTTACTATTTCAGAATAAGAAATACAATACACTCCTTACAATAGTAAGATCTCAAAGAAAAGGAATCAAAACTACCTAAACTTCCAGGAATGCTTTGAGGCACCTCTTGATTAAAACAAAGGAATATTTCAGAAACATACCTGTTGGAGCCATCTTTCATATGGACTTTGGCATAAAGAACATCCACCATGCCAGGATCATCATTCATGTATTCTATCCCTGCCATCTCTACTTCCAGGGGTTTGCCCCCTGAAATGTCACTGCAAAGGAAAAAACATTAGATTTTCATAATTTTTTAAGCTAAGAGGGTTATTATATTTTGAAACATGGTAAATATACAGAGTCAAATATTACAAAAATGAAGTTGTTGGGGTTTTTTAATTTAACTAACATGATTTAACTGTCCTTGTAATTTCAAACTGATACATGTTTAATGAACACAAACTAGAACCACAAGTATTCCCAAAGTCACACCATCTCTATCCCAAGACCAGTTTATTATTAATAGCATATCTATCTAAGAAATGTCTAAAGAAAGACCAAGTGATGACAGTTCTGACTGACAAAGGCACTTACTGCACTGCCCACCTCTCCAGCTGTTAGGGAAATTAAAATGGAGGTCGTCTTGTTCAGCTTCAGAAGTAGCGGAGAGGCCTCCAACCAACTTCTGACCTTGTCTGGGCCCTGCCTGGACTATGTGCCTGCTTGTGAACACACCAATCATTACCAGTAAGTCAAGTGACACTTTAGATAAGAAAGGGAGTGGATCTTGGAATTTTTTAAGCCCCTGGAGGCCTGGCTAACCCCACTGGAGTCTAACGAAATTTGGTGACTCACAAGATGAAACAATCAGCATCGTAAAAGTAAAACCACAGCTGCATTTTTGCACACAAACTGATGATGATACCAGTTTGTGGCCTGGGATTATAAATGGGAGCCCCCCAAACTGCAATTCAAAATCTCGCCTACAGAGTAGATGAATGGCCCAGGGCCCTTTTCCAATTGAGACTCCAGATTGCTGTTAATAAGGTATTTCCAAGAAGGGTTCAAGTATGGCTGTAGGTGTCAGCTCAATTTGGTGATGTATACTTTGCATCTTCTCTCTATTGTTTCTATTTCTTTTTTCCCCCAATGACTGTATATTGAAATTAAGTTAAATTATCTTCTATTAGAAGTTAAAATTGTTTATTTGTGTGTAATGAGTGGTTTCTTGTTAATGAATCCTTCAAACTTAAAACAAAGCAAAACATTCAGCAAAACACCAGTTTTTACTTCATTATTTCTACAAAGTGCAAACAGTATTTTATGCATGTAAGAACAGTGAAGGTGCAAATTGGTATCACATCATTAAGAGCAATTTGGCAATATTTATAAAAAGTCTTCAAGAATAGAAACTCTTTGCTCAGGCACATATCCAACCACAGCCAATAAAGAAAGTTCTTTCAGAAGAATTCCAACTGATAAATGTAGAAGTAAAAACAGAATCAGAATATCACTATTTTTCAACCCGATGAAATATTTAATCAGTTTCATTATTTGTACAAAGGATGGAAAGTGGAAGTGTTAGTCACTCAATCATGTCTGACTTCTTTGCGACCCCATGGACTGTAGCCCTCCAGACTCCTCTGTCCATGGGATTTTTCAGTCAGAAATACTAGAATGGGTTGCCATTCCCTTCTCCAGGGTATCTTCCCAAGTCAAGGATCGAACTCAAATCTCCTGCACTGCAAGCAGATTCTTTATCATCTGAGCTGCCAGGGAAGCCACCAAGGATGGGGATAAGAAAAATTAAACATATACATTATATACATACACACACACACACACACACACACACATATATGCTTATACATATGTAAAATCTCAGAACTGATATAATACAAAGAAGATCAGGGTGCTTGGTGGGATGCACCAAGGTGCAGTGGGAAGGAAACTCTTCACCACATATCCTTTGTACTTAAAATTTTTTGAACCATGTATTACTCATTAAAAAGTTAAAATTAAAAAATACATGCAAAAGAAGCCAAATTCAAGAAGTATATATACTGCACATACATGAAAAAGAAGCCAAAAATAAAAGTATATGTGCTTAATGATTCTATTTATATGATATTAAAGAATAAACACATTTAATCTATGATAATAGAAATCAGAACAGCAGTTACTTCTGGAAGAAGTGAATTTACTGGAAAAGAGCATGAAGGAACATACTAGGATGATGGCAATGTTCTCCATGGGGATTTGGGTGACGTTACATGGGTGTACACATTTATTAAAATTCACCAACTACACTTAAGATCCATGCATTTTACTGTAAGTAAATTACACCATAAAGAAAAAATACATATATGAATACAAAAAAGTATGGGCACATATGCTCCAAAGTGCTGATGGTAATTATTTTTAGGTAATACTACTACAAGGGACACCTTGTTTATCTGCAATTTGGGGCTTTTATAAAGCTAACATATATTGCTCTCCTGTTAAATAAAACCCACCATCTTGCTTTCTTCGCAGACCCCTTAAACAGACTTATACTTCAACTAGTAAATAGGTGTGCCAACCCAAAACCCAGCTAAAAATCAGCTCATCACACAGCCTTCTCCAAGGCCCATGAGGCCAATGACTCTATTCATCTTTTCTACTCCCACATCCCCAGCAACTGGAACAGTGCCTTATGTAAAGTGAGTACTTCATAAATCTCTGATGATGTTCCACTATAACTGGAGATGTTCTGGACAATTTTGTGATTATGGACACATGCCTATACTATCATTGAATAAAATGTGGTACTGGCTCAAAGACAACAGGATGTTATGATTCATCAAAAGATAATTCCAAATAAAGAAAAACAAAAGTCTTACTGATATTTAATTGAGGCCCAGGGAGATTCTTTAGGAATCCTAATGACAGACTTCCTTGAAACATTAAGGCCATTATTATTTCAAAAGACCAGAATTTTTCTAGGTAACTAAATAACCCAACTATTTCAGACAGACATTTGAATGAAAAAAATAACAGTCTCAATCATAATTATCTCTATAACCACCTCCAATAAGTGGGATACTCGAAAACACAAGCCAAACTCCGAAATATCACCTGATTGAAGATTTTAGCTTCAATCAGCAATACAGTGCATCTTCATTCCTAGTAATAGCCAAAGAATTCAATATGAAAGACTGCCATTCAATTCATTCAAGTGCAGTCAACAAAACTGTTTTCAGAAAAAAAAAAAAAAAGTTTAATACTAAGTATACATCCCTCTACATTTTCTCAGCTCCAACTCTGCATAGTTAGACCACCAGAAAGCATCATACCCTTGGTTTAGTTTCCCACTAAAAAATTTGTACCAGGTTATATTTCATGTTCAGTTCAGTTCAGTCACTGAGTCGTGTCCAACTCTTTGCTACCCCATTAACTGCAGCACACCAGGCCTCCCTGTCTAGCACCAACTCCCAGAGTCCACCCAAACCCATGTCCATTGAGTCGGTGATGCCATCCAACCATCTCATCCTCTGTTGTCCCTTTCTCCTCCTGCCCTCAATCTTTCCCAACATCAGGGTCTTTTCCATTGAGTCAGCTCTTCGCATCAGGTGGCCAAAGTATTGGAGTTGCAGCTTCAGCATCAGTCCTTCCAATGAATACTCAGGACTGATTTCCTTTAGGATGGACTGGTTGGATCTCCTTGCAGTCCAAGGGACTCTCAAGAGTCTTCTCCAACACCACAGTTCAAAAGCATCAATTCTCTGGTGCTCAACTTTCTTTATAGTCCAACTCTCACATCCATACATGACCACTGGAAAAACCATAGCCTTGACTAGATAGACCTTTGTGGACAAAGTAACATCTCTGCTTTTAATATGCTGTCTCGGTTGGTCATAACTTTCCTCCAAGCAGTAAGCGTCTTTTAATTTCATGGCTGCACTCACCATCTGCAGTGATTTTGGAGCCCAGAAAAATAAAGTCAGCCAGTTTCCACTGTTTCCCCATCTATTTTCCATGAAGTGATGGGACCGGATGCCATGATCTTAGTTTTCTGAATGTTGAGCTTTAAGCCAACTTTTTCACTCTCTTCTTTCACTTTCATCAAGAGGCTCTTTAATTCCTCTTCACTTTCTGCCATAAGGGTGGTGTCATCTGCATATCTGAGGTTATTGATATTTCTTCCGGCAATCTTGATTTCAGCCAGTGCTTCCTCCAGCCCAGCGTTTCTCATGATGTACTCTGCATATAAATTAAATAAGCAGGGTGACAATATGCAGCCTTGATGTACTCCTTTTCCTATTTGGAACCAGTTTGTTGTTCCATGTCCAGTTCTGACTGTTGCTTCCTGACCTGCATATAGGATTCTCAAGAGGCAGGTCAGGTGGTCTGGTATTCCCATCTCTTGAAGAATTTCCCATAGTTTATTGTGATCCACACAGTCAAAGGCTTTGGCATAGTCAATAAAGCAGAAATAGATGTTTTGCTGGAACTCTCTTGCTTTTTCGATGATCCAGCGGATGTTGGCAATTTGACCTCTGGTTCCTCTGCCTTTTCTAAAACCAGCTTGAACATCTGGAAGGTCACGGTTCATGTACTGCTGAAGCCTGGCTTGGAGAACTTTGAGCATTACTTTACTAGCGTGTGAGATGAGTGCAATTATGCAGTAGTTTGAGCATTCTTTGGCATTGCCCTTCTTTGGGATTGGAATGAAAACTGACCTTTTCCAGTCCTGTGGCCACTGCTGAGTTTTCCAAATTTGCTGGCACATTGAGTGCAGCACTTTCACAGCATCATCTTTCAGGATTTGAAATAGCTCAACTGGAATTCCATCACCTCCACTAGCTTTGTTCGTAGTGATGCTTTCTAGGATGTCTGGCTCTAGGTGAGTGATCACACCATCATGATTATCTGGGTCATGAAGATCTTTTTTGTATAGTTCTGTGTATTCTTGCCACCTTTTCTTAATATCTTCTGCTTCTGTTAGGTCCCTACAATTTCTGTCCTTTATTGAGGCCATCTTTGCATGAAATGTTCCCTCGGCATCTCTAATTTTCTTGGAAGAGATCGCTAGTCTTTCCCATTCTGTTGTTTTCCTCTTTTTCTTTGCATTGATCAGTGAGGAAGGAGTTCTTATCTCTCCTTGCTATTCTTTGGAACTCTGCATTCAAATGGGAATATCTTTCCTTTTCTCCTTTGCTTTTCGCTTCCCTTCTTTTCACAGTTATTTCTAAGGCCTCCTCAGACAGTCATTTTGCTTTTTTGCATTTCTTTTTCTTGGGGATGGTCTTGATTCCTGTCTTCTGTACAATGTCATGAACCTCCATCCATAGTTCATCAGGCACTCTTGTCTGTTCAGATCTAGTCCCTTAAATCTATCTCTCACTTCCACTGTATAGTCATAAGGGATTTGATTTAGCTCATACCTGAATGGTCTAGCGGTTTTCTCCACTTTCTTCAATTTCAGTCTGAATTTGGCAATAAGGAGTTCATGACCTGAGCCACAGTCAGCTCCCGGTCTTGTTTTTGCTGACTGTATAGAGCTGCTTCATCTTTGGTTGCAAATAATATAATCAGTCTGATTTCAGTGTTGACCATCTGGTGATGTCCATGTGTAGAGTCTTCTCTTTGTTGTTGGAAGAGGGTGTTTGCTATGACCAGTGCGTTCTCTTGACAGAACTCTATTAGCCTTTGCCCTGCTTCATTCCGTACTCCAAGGCCAAATGTGCCTGTTACTCCAGGTGTTTCTTGACTTCCTACTTTTGCATTCCAGTCCCCTATAATGAAAAGGACATCCTTTCAGGGTGTTAGTTCTAGAAGGTCTTATAGGTCTTCATAGAACTGTTCAACGTCAGCCTCTTCAGCATTACTGGTCGGGACATAGACTTGGATTACCGTGATATTGAATAGTTTGTCACACTCACATGAACAATGTTTTTTTATCTTCTGCAAAACTCCTGTTAAAGACACTGCTCATCATCATTCTTGGGTTCTTTATGCTAAGATTTACACAAATTTTTCTTGGACTGAGAGCCAGAAAAGGATTCTCTCCCCCAAAACTGTTACGCTTCTTTTTATCAGATAAGAACTTTAACAACTGGTGTGTTCCTTTTTGGAATTTAGTTCACATATACTGATGCTTGAAAACAGCACTAAATTTTAATGTTCTAAGCACAATTACTATCTTACCTCAGTTTCTAGATAGAATTTTCTTCCCATTCCATCTTTATGGTTTCTAATCTGTCTGACTTTAACATTTCTTTTGTATATTCGTCCTCACTCTAAACTACGTCAAACCCTTGGAATTAAATGGGGCACCAAAAACAAAACACTGCAACAGGACCCAAACTCTGCCTTACGAGCGGAAATAGAAACTCTTTCAACATATCTCTAGGATTTATCAAGAGAGAGAATTAAAGAGCAGTAAAGAAAAATGCTGATAAATGCTCTTTGTCTTGGTGACCAAACTATTCCACCTGGGACATCAGTGAGCATACTTTACAATGGAGACACATCCAAGGCAATTATTAGGAACATTTGCCCATGGGTATTTTTCCTTTTCTTCTCTCCTCATTCTTCTCCCTTTTTAACTTATTTGGTTTTACTTCAGGCCCACTGGGAACACTTAGGTATGAGCTGAGTGATACGGAAGCTAAAGAAGAGTTGCATATTTGTCAGATTATATACTCAGAGCCATTGCACTGTTTGTGTTTCACATCTCACAAAGAAAAGTCACAAGGGACACATTTGAGCATCAGTACTTACCTAACACCGTGAATAATTCATCTGAAATCTACACAGCTACATGAGCCTTAAGCTTAAGAACTGAAATCAAACTTCTATTTCTGGTAAGTAACATCCCTTAAACTCAATTATCACCCCCAAATTTGAAATGAATGTTCAACCACCCATTTCTTTAAAATATTTATATATATCACCACAGTTTTAATTAAACTCCGATACGGCCACATTTATTTAATACCTCAATTTAAAAAGCCATCAAATTAAGCTACAGCATGTTATATGAAAGATTGAAGGCAGGAGAAGGAGACAACAGAGGACCAGATGGTTAGATGGCATCACTGATTCAATGGACATTAGTTTGAGCAAGCTCTGGGAGATGGTGAAGGACAGGGAAGCCTGGCGTGCTTCAGTCCATGGGGTCACAAAGAGTAGGACACGACTGAGCGAATGAACAACCACAAATTCATTCCCAGTGTTTTCCATTTTTACATTTTAATTTGAAATCTTTACATCATAAAAGGCTCAGATTAGAAATGCCATTATTTATTGACATTTTTTCTTAGCATACCAAGTACAAAGAATGAGATCAAAGATCAAGAATAGTGAAGAAAAAGAAAGTAGATGATGCAATTTACACCAGGGCTTTATTATACGTGTCTTTTTTTTTTCAAAGGAGACTTTTCTTTCTTTTGGGCTTCCCTGGTGGCTCAGACAGTAAAGCATCTGTCTGTAATGCGGGAGACCAGGGTTCAATCCCTGGATTGGGAAGATCCCCTGGAGAAGGAAATGGCAGCCCACTCCAGTACTCTTGCCTGGAAAATCCCATGGACAGAGCAGCCTGGTAGGCTACAGTCCATGGGGTCACAAAGAGTCAGACACAACTGAGTGACTTCACTTTCACTTTTCTTTCTTTTAGGAGACTCAGGTATATTGAGACAAATAACCAATACTGATTATCATCCCCCTAGCCAATCAGGTAAATTAATTTTGCACTATATACTTTTTAAACAAGTGTATGTGGCAGAGAAGGTGAGAGAAGGTGGCTGGAAAGGCTTGCTTTACTTGTTGGTTTCAAATCTTACCAGCTTTTTGAAAAGAGCATCTTCAAAAATTTTTGCCTGCACTGCAGATTTTTGGCAGGGTAATGTGTCCTATTTCAAAAGCTTTGCTGAATTTGAAAAACTACAATTACTGTTTTCATCCTGTCATGTCAAAAATTCTTAGTAACTATTAAGGCTGCTCTTCATTCCCTATGCACACCAACCCTGACATGCTTAAAGGGTTCAGATTTGGCATTTAGTCACAAAAGGCACCAACAAACATAAAAGGGAAGAACTCAGCTAAATCCTCACATGGCTCAGGATAAAGCTTCCATGATTAAAATCCTGTGACCTGATTTTCATAAAGTAAAAAAACAAATACTTCTTTAAACAATATTTTATCTGCCTTTAATTTTTTTCTTAGCAGGATTATCCTAATGACAGCCAAAAACTGCAGCTGCTTCCAGTTCTATTTAACAAAAAGTAATCTGGGATGTTAAAAGTATCAGAATTGATTTTTAAACAAGGTAAAATGGCTCTGCTTCATAAAGTAAAGCATAAAATTTTATTTTATGCAAGGAAAACTATAAATATCTAATTACAAACATCGTTATTTTGAATTTTAGGTAAGATGAGAGAGAAAATAGTTATTTCCATCACTAAGCAAAGAACAAGACAAAGTATTCGTTGCTGTTTGAACTTCAGAAAGAACAGGTAGCTGCAAACCTGATCAGCTTATGATTTTACTCAAGAAAAATATTTTGTCTTCAAAATAATTAATGGAAAGAATGAGAACGGGCTGACAGATAAGTCTCTGTACTACAGTTTCATATACAACATCAGGTCAGTTCAGTTACTCAGTCATGTCCGACTCTTTGTGACCCCATGGACTGCAGCACACCAGGCCTCCCTGTCCATCGCCAACTCCCGGAGTTCACTCAGACTCGTGTCCATTAAGTCAGTGATGCCATCCGGCTATCTCATCCTCTGTGTACCCTTCTCCTGCCTTCAATCTTTCCCAGCATCAGGGTCTTTTCAAATGAGTCAGTTCTTCACATCAGGTGGCCAAAGAATTGGAGTTTCAGCTTCAGCATCAGTCCTTCCAATGAATATTCAGGACTGATTTTCTTTAGGACGGACTGGCTGGATCTCCTTGCATATACAACATAACTACAGAAAAATTTAAATCATTTTACCTTGTTTTACCCAATGAATCAGGTAGCCCATTTCTACAAGACCATGTCAGAATAGGATGGGACCTGTATTTTATAACTGCATAAAAATAAAATTATTCAAGTGAGTAAATTTTCAAATTGCTCTTGTTCTGCATCAATCTTATGTGAAAAGAGTAAAGGAAGGGGTCAGTGGGGAGAGATGATCCTTTGAAACAGAGCTGTTAGATCAGATGTATATACAAGTTAAAATATTACAGTAAAAAAGAATAAGAAGTCAGCCATCAGAACAGCAATGTTTTCCCTGTCCAGACTGCTTGGATAGTTTTTGGTATCCTTATTGACTCAAACAAAATTACCTGTATTTGAAAAAAAAAAGAAAAAGTCTGCTGCATTTCTGAAATACAATGAAGACTCTCCTAGGGAATCATCTTATAATGTCTGAGTAACTGTGGTAAACACAATAAAAGCCCTCCAAAGATGCCCGTGTTCTCCTCTTTGGATTTGTAAATACACTAGTTCAAATACAGCAAAGACGGTTTTGCAGATGTGATTAAGGCTAAGGAATTTGAGGTGGGGAGATTTTTCTGCATTACCTGCGTAGGTTCAATTAAATTACATGCATCCTTAAAAGCAGAGAACTTGTCCCTGCTGTGGCCAGAGAGAGAGATGTGATAACATACGGAGAGCCAAACAGATGCAATGTTGTTAGTTTTGAAGGAGGAGGAAGGAGGCTACTAGTCGAGGAATGTGGTGGCCTCTAAAAGCAGGACTTCAAAGGCAAGCAAACAGATTCTCCCCTGGAGCCTCCAGAAAGGAACACAACCCTGACAGTAACTTGATTATAGCTCAGTGAATCCTGTATCAGACTTCTGCCCCACAGAACTATAGGATTATAAATTTGTGTGGTTTTAAGCTACCAATCTTGGAGTAATACATTACAGCAGCACAGAAAACTAATACACTCGTACAGATAATGAAGAGAATTTCTTCTTTGACAAAGAAATGGGATATCCTGTTAAAGAATAAAAACTACCTAGTGGATTAGCAAAATTTTAGGTAGAACCTTTCCATACAAATAAATATGTAAATATATGCTTTAAATCCACTTTAAACCTTTCACAGGAGAAACCCAATGTTAAATGTTACAAATGGGTCAGTCAATAAATCTTGTTCCCATGTCACCCAGCTCCCTAGGCCAAAAACAAATCTGTGATACTAGAAAAAAAGGCCAGTACAGGGCAACCACTCTCCCCACTCCTCTGGATTACTCACTCAATGAAGTCCTCTTTACACTGCTGTAGCATCTCACATGTCTGCTGGATCTCTTGCTCACTCAAAAGCACCAACATCCCAATAGTTAGGTGAAGCTTTTTAGGATTCTGGAAAATGCTGCTATCAACCCCATGATCCTGTTATCAAAGGGAGAAAAACAAGAAACTCAGCCCATACAAAACTAAATGGCAGGAACAGAACTGAGCAGAAAGAAATAAACTCACACATCCATGACTTTTCAACCAGGGTGCCAGGACAATTTAGTGGGGAAAGAAGAGTCTCTTCAACAAATGATACTGGGACAACTGAATACCTACACACAAAAGAACGAAATTGAACCCATACCTTATGCTATATACAAAACCTGTATCAAAATGGATCGATGATATAGGAGCCAAAAACCATATAATCACAAAACTCCTAAAAGACAGGAAAATCTTCATGACCTTGGATTTGGCAACAGATTCTGAGATATGACACCAGTAGTATGGCAACAAAAGGAAAATTAGGCAAATCAAACTTCATACGTTAAAACTTTTGTGTATCAAAGGACTATCAAGAAAGTAAAAAAGACAGCTTAAAGAATGGGAGAAGTATTTGTAAACCATATACCTGATAAGGGTCATACAGTAGGCATAATATATAAAGAACACTTACATAGCTCAACAACTAAAAGACAACTCAATTTAAAAAACAGAAAAAGGACTTGAGTAAACATTTCTCAAACAAATACAAATGGCTAACGACTACATGAAGATGTTCAGTGTCTTCAGCCATTAAGGGAAATTCAAGTCAAAACTACAATGAGGTGCCATTTCACACCCATCAGGCTGGTTATAACCGAAAGAGTGGAAAACACCAGGTGCTGGCAAGGATGTGTATCAGGGCTATGGGATTCCCTTTAGGGGTGATAAAAACATTTGAAATGTTACAGAATTGGTAGTTGCACAACACTGCTAATGTACAAAATGCCACTGAATCATTCATTTTAAAATGGTTAATTTTATGTTAGATGAATTTCACTTCAATAAAGTAATATTTTTTAAAAACTGAACTGGTAGCTTGACAAAATGGTATGCCCAGGAAAAACAGAATGCTACCTAATTATAGACTCTAATAATCTTTTGTTCCTCATTGGCTTTTAATTAGTTCAGAGCAACTGGGCCTCTTATGGTCTTACCCAAAGATAATATACTGTTTATAAAAGACAGTTTTTATCTTAGCAGACACTGCAGTATTTATAGGTAAAATATTGTGTTAAGAACAAACTGTCCCCAAGCAAAGATGGGTGAAAAATGAATTCAGAGAAATATCTAGACACTGGAGTTGCCACATCAAATATGGTCATCCTTTTCTGGCATCATCATTCCTTGCACTTAAAACTTTTGTCTCTGAAAGCAGAAAAAGTAAATATATTTATGAACCCCACTGTCACTTTTAAAAAGACATAAAATTCACTTAGCATACAACTAACCATTTTAGGGTGACAGTTGAGTGGTATTTCGTGTATTCACAATGTTGTACAACTGCCAGCTCTCTTTAGTTTCAACACTTTTTCAGCACCCCATAAAAACACTTCATACTTATTAAATAATCACTGTCTTATTTCTCATCACTTATCCTCTGGTAACCTCTAGTTTGCTTTTTATCTCTTTGGAGTTTTGGTACTCTAGATATGGCAAATAAAACAAATCATACTAAATACAACCTTTTCGTCTGGCTTCTTTCACTTGGCATGCTTTCAAACTTCATTCAAGTTAAAGCATATATCAGTACTTCATTCCTTTTAATGGCTGAATAATATTCCAGTGTATGCATATAACATACAATTTGATTATCCATTTAACTCTTGATGGCCATTAGGGTTGATTCCATCTTTTGGCTAGTATCATGAATAACGCTGCTTTAAAAAACATTTGTGTGTAAGTTTCATGTTGAAATATGTTTTAGATCTTTGGGATATACACTAAGGAGTGGAATTGCTGGGTCCTATGGTAACTCTATGTTTAACTTATTGAGGAATCACCAAACTGTTTACCACAGGAACTGAACAATTTTACATTCCAAGTAGCAATGTATGAAGGTACCTATTTCTCTATACCTTCACTAATACTTAATATTTTCCTTTTTAAATTTCATTATAGTCATCCTAGTAGGTATAAAATGGTATTGCATCTACCATGAGGTGGTCTTGATCTGCTTTTCACTATTGACCAATGATGCTGAACATCTTCATATGTCCCTGTTGGACATTTGTACATCTCCTTTGCCTATTTTCTGTCTTTTTATTGTTGAATTATAAGGATTCTCTATATATTCTGATACTAGTCCCATATCAAATCATGAATCCCTTTTGAAGGTAATTAGGTCTCAACTTTCATTAAACTCATTTTGCAAATAAAGTAAAGAATGAGCTGCTGTAACTCATGGCAGAATCTGTCATTTTAGAAAGGCAAGCAAAGTCCCCCAAATGATGCCAATATGCACAACCCTATCGCAAACTAGAACTGAGAACTGATCCCCTAGTAATAAGATCTAATATTTTCTAAGCCCTTTACTCTGCCCTAAGCATTTCTTACAAACTTTATATAGCCAAATATCTTGTGAGCAAAGTAGTAGTATTCACTGTTCACAGATGAGGAAAACTGAGGCAAAGAGAAATAAAGCCACTTTCCCAAAGAAACACTGGTAGGAAGCAATGAAGCTAAAATTCAAACCCAGGTAGTCAGGTCCCAAAGCCTATACTTTTGATCAATATTACACCGCCTCTCCAGTAATAGTTGCCCTGAAAGAGCTGGAACAATGTGGCTATCACCCAGAGGCAAAGCCTTACACATTTCAATAAAACTCACACAATAAATGGGTCTGATCACCAGACTAGTCCTGAAAAAAAGACAAATCTCATAATTCCATGAAAAGAAAGGTAGTTTTAAAACTTGCCTTAAAAAAAAAAAAAACTTGCCTTTTTTGAGATATGAGCATCAAAAGCATAATCCATAAAAGAAGAAAAAAAGGGTTAACTGAACCTGATCAAAGTTAAAAACTGTGCTTCAAAAGACACATTAGGAAAGTGAGAAGAGTAGCCACAGAGAAAAAAATTATTTGGGAGAAAAATATTTGCAAATCATATATCTGATAAATACAATTTTTTTAAGTTTTTAAAAATTCAGTAATAAAATGGATACACCATTCAACTTAAAAATGAGCAAAGTATCCATATAATTCACCAAAGAAGATATACTAATGGTTATACTAATGGCTAGCAAACATATGAAAAGATACTGAACATCGTTAGTCTATCAAAACCAAAATGAGATACCACTTCACATTCACTAGAATGACTATAATAAAAAAGACAGACAATAACAAGTGTTGGTGAGGATGTGGAGAAACTGAACTGCACATTGCTGGGAGGGTGTAAAATGATGCAGCCATTTTGGAAAACTTTGGCAGTTCCTCAAAAAGTTAAACATGAAGTTTCAACACAACCCAGACATTTCACTCCTAGGACTTTACTTAAAAGAAATGAAAGCTTGAGTCCACATACAGACTTGTAAGTGAACATCACAGCAGTATTATTTATAAAGGCCAAAAAATGGAAATAATCCAAATGTTTATTAACTGATGAGTGGATAAACAAAATTCAGTATAGAAATACAATGAAATACTATTGGGCAGCGGTAATAATATGAATAAACCAAAAAAACAATAGCCAAGTAAAAAAGCCAGATGCGAAAACTACATATTTTATGACTCCATTTATAAGAAATATCCAGAAAAGGCAGATCTATAGAGACTGAAAGACAGATGGTTGTCTGGGATTAGGCATAAGGGATCTTTTTAGAGTGACAGAAATGTTCTAAAAGTACATTTAGATTATGGTAATGATTGTACAACTCCGTAAATTTACCAAAAATGACTGAACCGTACACTTGAAAGGGGTGGGGTTTTGGTATGTAAACTATACTTCAATACAGCTGTTAAATATAAAAATGTGTATCTTTTCTTTTTAAGAGCATCTTAGCAATCCTGAAATAAGTTTTCTCCTATAACTCAATTATCATGGAATATTTTATTTGACCCTCTGATCAACTCTTGGTTGACCCTCTGGATTTGATGACTTCCCAAAGGTCTTTCAACATATGTTAAGAATACCATGTATATACAAAAATCTTCGTGGAAGGTAAGGTGTTACCTCAAATCGCTGAAGCAAATATCGTTTGTTAATAAATCATTATTAGGGCAACTGGATAGCCATTTAGAAAAAGAATAAAATTATACGTATTCACTGCACCAGACACAAGAATAAACTTCAAATTAAAGACTGAAATGTAAATAAACAAACTATACAAGGAAAAAAAAATGGGTAAATTCTTCTTTAACCTGAATGCAGAAAAAGGTTTTCAAACTAAGACTAGAAATTCAGATGGAGTAAGAGATAAGACAAATTTGATTATTTAAAAAGAGAAAACTTTTATATGGCAGAAAATAGCAAGCAAGTCAAAAGACAAACAATACACTAGATGAAAATATTACAATATATATCACAGATAAAGGGTTAATATCTCTAATATATAAAAGAACTTTCAAAAATCAAAGGAAAATGACTAAAATACTATTGCTATTAAGCAATGGACAAAAGACATAAACAAGACACTTCACAAAAATAAAAGTGACTCAAACATGGGAAGATGTACATGGTTATTCAAAAAAATTCCAATTCTCAGGAAATATATACTGAAGTATGAGTGTAAAGGGCTGTGACAAATGCAATGCACTTTATAAAAGTTCAGAAAGAATGAAAAAAGAGAAAGAGAGAATGATAAAGTAAAATATTAACAACAAGCAAATCTGAGTAAAGGGTACTATTCTCAGTCTTACAACTTTTCTGTGAGTTTAAAATTATTAGTATCCCAGTGCTACTGTAACCACAAACTTAGAGGTTTGAAAGTGAAAATCACTCAGTCGTGTCCAACTCTTTTCGACCCCATGGACTAAACAGTCCATGAAATTCTCCAGGCCAGAATACTGGAGTGGGTAGCCTATCCCTTCTCCAGCGGACTTTCCCGACCCAGGAATTGAATCATTCCTGCATCACAGGCAGATTCTTTACCAACTGAGCTATCAGGGAAGCCCACTTAGAGGTTTAAAAATAATACAAATGTATTATGTTACTATCTGGAAAAAAGAAGCTCAAGGACCTTTTCCCCTTACCTTATTCTCTGGGAGCCTACCACTCTAGTCAATTTGAATTCACTGGCCACAAAAAATGCCAAATACTGGGAAGCCAAACATAGATAATGTAAAAGAGCAAGAAAAGGAACAGATGGGATACCTAAAGGTCACATAATCTGAAGTCTCTGGGGGAATTCTGAGTCATAGGAGTTCTAACAGTCTTCAACTATACTGGAGATTATATAATGCATATGCAACCCTACCAGACAATCTTTTAATAAATGAAGAAACAACCTAAATTTTACCCTGCCTAGCAATGCCATATACCAAGAAAAGCTCTTTTCTTATTGAATTATCTAAGTTTAATGTGGAACCAAACAATCTTCAAGGCAATGGCATAAATCTCTAGAGTCACTGTTTTTCTTTGCTTGGAATATATCATATTCCTACCCGCAAGCCTCTTCACTGAAATGAATAAAGGCCAACAACAAATTCTTTACTCCAGGGGCTTAATTACACTGGGCCCTGCTCCAAGTTCACCATTACTCGGAGCTGGAACTATTTTACTTCATTAGGTTGGCCACCCAGGCTGGCGCCTGAAGATTCTAATGGTGATGACCTTCCACCCAGCAAGCAGAGGCAAAGGGTGAAGTAACAGGAATTCCCCAGGGCAGTTCTATCTAGACTGGGGGTGCGGGGCGTATTCTTTGCGGCTAAGCCACACCTATGAGCCTCAGTTTATTTGTTAAATAAGACCTCATCTAAGGAAAAAAACACATGCAAAAGCTACCTCCACAGAAGGCTCGTGTGCAGATCTAAGCCTGAGTTCAGAGTTCAACGTCAAGCTGTAACTCAGCATGCGTGCGTGCCAAGTTGCTTCAGTCATGTCCGACTCTTTGCGACGCTATGGACTGTAGCCCACCAAATTCCTCTGTCCATGGCATTTTCCATGCAGGAACACTGGAGTGGGTTGCCATGCCCTCCTCCAGGGGAATCTACCCAACCCAATATCAAACCCACATCTCTTATGCCTCCTGCATTGGCAGATGGATTCTTTACCAATTGTGCCACCTGGGAAGCCCAGAGCTCCACGATTTACTAGCAATCACCAATCACATGGTCACAGGCTCTTCACTGATCTCACTTTTAATCCAACCCTCAGGCTCCACGGGGGCAGAACTGCTGGCAGTCCTTTCAGAATGAACAATTAACAAGGAAGAGTGAAATCCAACAATTGTCACGTTTGGGGAAAAGGCCAATAGATAGAAGTATGGATTAGCTCAGTTTTTTTTTTTTTCTTTAAAGCCCTAATAAGTCTGCAGGATAGCAATGGAGATGGGATGGGATGAATGGAGAGCGTGGGATGAATTGAGAGAGGAGCATTGAAATATATACATTACCTAATCACATGTGAAATAGATAGCCAGAGGAAATCTGCTGTGTGATACTCTGTGACAACCTAGAGGGGTGGGATGGGGTGGCAGGTGGGAAGGAGGTTCAAGAGGAGAGGACATATGTATACTCTGTCTGATTCATGTTGATGTAAGGCAGAAACCAACTCAACACTGGAAAGCAATTATCCTCCAATTAAAAGTAAATAAAAGCAAAACAAAAAGCCCCAATAAGAATTCAAACTGATCTGTGTGGTTGGGATATAACATAGATATATCTGCCAGAGCTAGCAGCTAGCAGAAAGGAAGCCTCTCAGATTCAGATCCCAAAGGTCATGCTCAATTACATGAGTTAAGAATGCCTATGAACATGATCCAAACATGTAGCACAAAACATAATTTACAGCACACTGCCTTGACAGTACATGCTGAGAGGCACAGACAAAAAAATAATCCTCCAATTATATTCACATATATCATCTTCCAGGAACTCCAGGTATAACAGAGGTTTGGGATTTAGCTACAAGTCTTTTAACCTGGAATATAGGGTCTCAGGTTCTAATTTCAGTGCAGTCATAAACCAGCTATGATCAGGCACACCATCTCACTTCTCTAGACCTTGATATCCTTCTCTGTAAGATAAGCGAGATGGCCTAGTTTACTTCTAACTCAAAGGTCCTATAAGATTTTTTACATGCTTTCACAAAACCTATAAATAAGTACAAAACAGGTATTTGTGAGGTGTCCACCAATTCACTTCCTGATATTCTATGCAAAGAAAAAGAGGGAATAAGTATGGAAGCCTTCTCCTTCTATGCTCATTATATTTTCTTTTTTTATGGCCAAATCCCAGAAAATCACTCCTGGGTGAATGATATAAATCTCATTCACATAGAAGTTAGTCATACAGGCAGAGGCAGACTGGTAAAAAAAAAAGAGCATTTGGTTTTGCAACCAGATAGGCCTACGGTCAAATTCTATTTCTGCCACTTATCAATATTACCTGAGGTGAGTTAGTCATTGCTCTGAAACTCAATTTCATCATCTCTAAAACAGACAACAAGGGTTGTGCTAAAGCCTCTGGAACACAGTAGTATGTATTAAGTACAGGTTTTACCCCTTCTTGCTTTTTATGTGACTCTGCAACACTCTAAATAAATGCCATCTTTACTCTTCCTTCTAAAGTACGGCCAAGAGCTAATCAGGCTCTGCTGAGTCATATCTATTCTTTAAGAATGTTCACAAAAGCTGATTTTGATTTGAGAGTCTCTATATGTTATGCTGTTATGTTGAATAAGCTTAGAAAACAGGGTTTTGACTCTTCTATCTTATCAATTCTATTCAGACATAATTACAGGAAAGAAGAGAGGCTCTTAAAAACAAAAAGCAAATATTCAAGGATCAGCTTTTACCGTGACCAGAAAAAATGAATGTTCTCACTTATTGTTTAAATATCTTTACCCATTAAAAAGGAGCAAAGATATCTCCCCTTCACTAAAGTATACATCTCTCTTAAGTTGATAAGCACAATGAGTACTCAAACCTACTTTTCTAAAAGCTTAACTAGTTCCTCCATAAGTTACTTGTTAAGTACCAGCTGGCAACCCACCCACCAACCTACATTTATTCCCAAAGACAATGATCACTTACACATTAGTGGTGAGTTAATGGTAAACCTCCTGTTCAGGTTTGACCCTCATCTCCTACATGGTAACCTGTAATATTATTACAAGAGCAAAAGTTTTCCTTCAAGACTGTTCAAGTGTGGCCTCCCTTATTAAGCCTTTTCCAAACACTGGGGAATCTCTCCTCTGGGCACCCACTGTTCTTCCCTCTAATAGCACTTAACTCTCAGTACTGGAACTCCTTCTGTAAGAACACTATTTCCCCCCACTAGAATATGGGATCCATATTCAAGTAAAGGTAAAGATCCAAGGTAAAGTCCATTGTTCGTACAAAATATGTACAAAATATATAGTCTGGCCAATAATAGATGTTTAAAAAGTAGTTAATGAATGAATAAAAGATAAACACAACCACCATCTCCATCCAAATGGTGCACTATATGAATCTTGTTATTATAACATCTCCTTTTCTGACTTTCCCATCTAACAAAAGACCTCAGGAGTTCACAACTTTTATTACAATCAAAGACAACCACAGACACACCCTGTTTAATTGTGCTTCGCTTTACTGTGCTTCACAGATATGTTTTTTACAAATTGAGGTTTTGTAGCAACTCTGAGTGGAGCAAGACTATTGGCACCGTTTTTCAAACATTATTTTTAATCAAGATATATATGCTTTTAGACACAAAACTGGGAAACCAAAAAATGCATGTGACTCACTTTATTATAATATTCACTTTATTGCAGTTGTCTGGAACCAAACCTGCAATATCTCTAAGGTATGTCTGTTATCTGTCTTCATTCTAAATTAGTTCACAAGATAATTATAAATCCTGCAGCTCCCTTTCCACATGAAAAATCCTAAATTATACACTAAAGCTTTTATATATAAATTTTCTTCTTCAGTGAATAATACTAAATGGAAAAAAATGATCCTAACTTGGGGAGAGGAGATGAACCCCAGATCCAACAGCCATTTCTGCCCAGTGTCAGCCTTCAGACTACAATATGAGCGGAATGATGTAGTTTCTGGTCTATAACCTATTCAGATTCTCCAGGCAGCCGAAAAAAGTCCCCTGTTGCTTCAGACAGATCTATAAGCTTTCAGAATGCTCCACTGAACACAGTTTTGAATTATTATTTTTCATTACTGATGTGCTTTCTACTAGACCCTGCTGTGAGATAAAATGGAATTATAACAGCATTACTAGCTATAGATAGATTGAGAGATATACAGGGTTTTAATACATTATGCTTCTTGAACTTGCGGACAACGAGACATCTTTGAATCTTAATGCAAGATAGGAAACAGTGAAAAAGTGCAGTTCATCTGCAGATCACACAGATGAAAATACCTTGCTGATGTCTGTGAGTAGCTAAATCCTGCATTAAATACTCAGGCTTAGTGAGCTGAAGCACAAGGATGACGGTGATAATGTCTGTAGTCAAACAACATTTCTTACATGATTGATCAGCAGAAAAGAAAATGATTTCAGGAAACATTATTCTAAAAGGTAAATACAGGGTTTCCTTAAGAGAGTCAAGGGTGAGATTAAGGACAAGCATACTATCAAATAAAGAAAGAAAAGGGGCCCATTATTTTAAGGAAGAAAAGAATTCTAGGAAGGGTGAGGGAAGGGAAGGATGAAACCTGGGAGTAGAAAAGTCGTCTGCTGAATCAAAAATATGACCTTTACCACAATGTTTTAAAATGAACATGAATAGCTATGATAGGCAGAATTTTAAGAATGACCTTCAAAGACCCTTAACCTCGTAGAATCCCCTTTGACTGTGGATAGAACCTATGAATGTGATATCACTGATTATACTATATTATATGGCACAGCTGACCTTAATATAGGCAGATTATCCCAGTAAGTCTGATCTATACACATGAGCTCTTTATAAAGCAGAGTATTCTCTGGCTGGTGGCACAAGTCAGAGATATGAAGCACAAAAAGGACATGACAGAAACGAGAACAGCCACATGTCAAGGAAACAAGGACTTCAGACCTACAGCCACAAGGAACTGAAATCAGCCAACAATGTGAATGAACTTGGAAGTGGATTCTCCTCCAGGGCCTCCAGATAAGAGATCAGTCTGGCCAATACCTTGATTTTGGCCTTGTGAGACTCTATGCAGAGAATGCCATAGAGTCCACCAGGTCTTCTGATCTACAAAACTACTACAATATTGTGAGATGATAAATGGGTGTGGTTTTAAACTGCTAAGACTGTGGTGATTTATTACATAGCAGTAGAAACCTAATATAGTAGAGCAAGATTTAAATGTAAACTAATAAATTCCTTTTTCAATATTACCTATATTCCTATTTCACCTCAGAGATCCCAAAAGAACTTCACATACTTGGCACAGCTACAAAGAAGGATAAATCCCCCTTCTCAAAGAAAGAAAAAAATTGATAATATCAATGAATTTTTAAAAGATAAAGAATCTCACCTCCTTCAGTCCCGATTCAGGAGTGAAGATGGATATGAACAGAAGTCCTTCTTTTTAACATCTGATCCACATGATAACTTTTTTTTAACTACTAGGGAACAGAATATGATTTGGAGTTGAAAAACCCAAGCACAACTGGGAAGACTCTGTGGAGCTTTTTTGAATGCTCAGTGAACGAGTCGGTTGCTCAGTCATGTCCGACTCTTTGTGAACTCATGGACTATAGTCCACCAAGCTCCTCTGTCCATGGAATGAATTCACCAGGCAAGAATACTGGAGTGAGTAGCCATTCCCTTCTCCAGGGGATCTTCCCGACCCAGGGATCAAACCCAGTTCTCCTGCACTGGGGGCAGATTCTTTACCGTAGGAGCCACTGGGGAAGCCCATGCTGTGCAAATTACCACCCAACTCCAGTCAAGGTTGGGCCCAAGGAAAATCTTGCTGAAAGACGGATGCAAGTGGTTACAGATGAGCAAAAGATCTTCAATTTAAACAGTTTTCGGAGTCTTTGTGGTTAAGGTTTTGTTTTTAGCCATGACGTGCAGCATGTGAGATCCTAGTCTCCCAACCAGGGGTTGAACCTGTGCCTCTTGCATTGGGAGCACAGTCTTAACCACTGGATCACCAGGAAAGCCCCTAAACAGGTTTTTTTTTTTTTTTCCCCATTCAAATATTTTTCCACAGTGACTCCAAGAACTAATTTCATCTATCTGTTCTATTGGACTGTATAAACTGCAGCCATTACTAGGACCTACACAACTTTGCATCATCTATCCTGCTTAGCATGATGGACCTACTAGCTGTGGCACCTTGAGAAAATTATCTCTAAACTTCAGTTTCTTAATAAGTAAAATGGAAAAGCAATATCTAACTTAAAGGGATACACTGACGATGACACAAAATAAGAAAAGGAGGCACTGAGAACACTGTCTAGCATAATGCAAGAGCTATCTTTTTTTTATCAGATCAATTAAATGAATAAAGATAATGGTAAACCCAGCCTTGTTTACGATATTACAAATTATTACAAGAAAACATGTATGAATAGCAGCATTATTTATAAAAGCCCAAAGCAGAAACAACTCAAAATAATCACCAAGTGATGAAGGCATAAACGAAATGTGGTATAGCCATACAATGGAATATTACTTGGCCATTAGAAGAAATGAAGTAGCACTACATGATAAAACATGGATAAATCTTAAATACATTATAAATGAAAGATGTCCAGAGACAAAAGGCCACATACTGTATGAGTCCATTTCTATCAAATATTCAGAATAGGCAAATTCATAGAGACAGAAAGTAGATTAGTGATTGTTAGGGACTGGGAAGAGGGGGCAATCACACAAGAAGAATCAAGCTCTCGTTCCCAGACAGAAACACTAAATAAACAACATATGGACAAAAGTAGCTTTGAGAGAATGCTAGAAATGAGTTAAGAACCTGCAATTACCAAACAAATGCCTAACCAAAGGAAAACTGCACTCAAAATGGCAGGAACCCTCATGTTTTCTATCTATCCCTTGCCCTACACTCTGCCCTAGGACATCACAACAGATCAGAAGGAAGCCACCCAGTTTCTGCCTCTCCAACAGGGGAGAAGGAAGAGTGAAAGTGGTTTGCAACGTTCTGGCTTATTAGGAGGCTGCCTGAGGAACTGGTTTCTGTCTTGCCTAACTCGCAGTGCTGTTGGGGACAGAAGCATAGTCTGGCTACCAGGTTGGAGGCCACTGTAAGAAGTGTTACTTGCCTGCAGAGGGAGAAAAGGAACTACAAGAGACGGCAGATCTTTTGGTTACTGGGGACAAGAGATTACAGGCAGGAGAATGCAACAGAATAACTAAAGCGCTGAGGGGAGGCACAGGGTGAGACCTTAAGAGAAATTAAGATATTTTAAAGCAAACATGTATACATATATATGGGAGAAATGGAACAAAAGTACAAATACAGGGCAAAGAAAATGCATCCCCAGAAAAGGCTTCAGAGGACCCCCAAGATAAATCTGAGACAATTTAAGTATCAAAATAATTAAGCACAACAGTAAATTATAAGCCCTTGGAAAATAAAATTTACGAAATCACACCCATAACAAATAAATTTAAAAGTAAGGTGAGAAGAAAGGTCCCCTGCTTACAAATGAATGCAGAAAATCGAATCCTAAATGTAGACCAAATGCTAGAATCATTTTGCAAGCAACATGGTAAACATCAGGTAAGAATCACCAGTGGATGCTAAGCCTGAGGAAAATGCTGATGAGAAGAAGGATACAGCATCCAAGACCCATTCCAATCAAAAGTAAATAAATAAATAATTTTTAAAAATATTCCAAAAGAAAAAGAATCCTATAACCAGTAAAAATTACCTTTCAAAAAAGAAGACGAATCTCATACAAAAAAAAAAACTGAAAGTGTATCCAGGACCAGCAAATTATAAGAAATCTTACAGAAAATTGTTTATAAATAGAAGCAAGATTAATGATAATTAGACAAAGGACAGAAGGGAGGAAAAAGATGACATATTGTGAGGTTCTTAAATTATACGTTAAGTGGTGTAATATTATTTGAAGGTGATGAATTAAATAAATATTGTAAACCTATGAACATTTACTAAAAAATAAAATGGTTGTAGCTAATAAGCCAACAGTGTCAAGAAAATGAAAGTTTTAAAAACCCTCAATCTAAAAAATGGTAGGAAAAAATGAACAAAGGAAAGATAAGACAAAAAAAAAATCACAAAATGGTAGACTTAAACCCACCTATGTCTACAACTACATTAAAAGTAAACAATCTAGTCATTCCACTTAAAAGGAAGAGATGACAGACCAGGTTTTTAAAAAAATCAATTATATGCTATCTTTAAGAAATCTACTTAGGGACTTTCTCGAGGTTCAGTGGTTAAGAATCTGCCTGACAATGCAGGGGACATGGGTTCAATTCCTGGCCTAGGAACTAAGATCCCACATGCCATGGGGCAACTAAGCCTGTGTACCACAACTAAACCCACATAACACAACTACTGAAGCCCAAGCACTCCAGAGACCATGCTCCGCAAGAAGAGCAGCTACCACAATGAGAAGCCTGGGCATGGCAACAGAGACTAGCCTCCGCTTGCTGCAACTAGAGAAAGTCTGAAACCATCAACGAAGACCCAGCACAGTCAAAAACAAATCAATTAATTTAAATATAATAAATAAAAGAATAAAAAAATATATACAATGAAAAATACAAATCAAAGCAAGCTGGAATGGCTATATTAATATCTAAAAAAGCAGATCTCAGAATAAGGAATATTGTCAGGGATAAAGAGGGACACTCCCTAATTATAAACGAACTGATCTGCCAAGAAGATATGAAAAAACTGTCACAACTGAAAGGAGGAATAGATGAATCTACAATTACTGTTGGAGATTTCAACAGTCCTCTCTCAGTAATTAACAGAACAAGGAGACAGAAAATCAATATGGATATACAAGACAATGATCACTAACAACTAGATGGTATATTTATAGTTTTATGGATCAATTAAAAAACATCAGAATACACATCCTTTTAAATGCACATAGAACATTTACCAAGATAGATAATATTCTGTAACAGAAAACAGGTACAAATGCATTTAAAAGAACTGATATCATACAGAATGTTATTTGACAAACAGAATCGAACTGTAAGTCAGTAACAGAGATATCTGTAATAATAACAAAAAAAAAAAGTAGAAAACTAAACAACATACTTCTAAATAACATGGATGAAATAAATCACAAGACTTATAACTGCAAATGAGTTGACAATTATCTCAAAAATGTTTACTTAAAATACTTTTAAAACACTAAAATACTAAGAAAAGTCTCAAATCAGTAATTTAAGTTACTACATTAAGCAACCAAAAAAAAGAGCAAATTAAATCCAAAGTTATGCTTAAGAAATGTAACAATACAGATAAAAACAGAAGTCAATGAAACAGAAAATGGACAAACAACAGAGAATAATCAATGGAACCAAAAGCTTTTTGTTGTTCTTGTTATAAGATCAATACAATTGATAAACCTCTTGCCAGAGAGATCAGGAATAAAAGACTAGACACAAATTACCAGTATCAGCAAGAAAAGAGGGAACATCACTTCAGGGCGACAGACATGAATAATAATAAAATATTATGAACACTTCCATCTAATGAAATTCAAAAACTGTAGATGAAACTAACAAATTCTCTCAAAGACACAAATTACAAAAACATACTCAAAAAGTAGATAATCTGGATAGTTCTAACTCGACTAAATAAATTTAATTCATAATTTAAAACCTTTTCAGAAGCTTACAATGTTATGAACCTCCATTCATCGTTCTCCAGACACTGTCTACCAGATCAAATCCCTTGAATCTATTCATCACCTCCACTGTATAATCATAAGGGATTTGATTTAGGTCATACCTGAATGGCCGAGTGGTTTTCCCTACTTTCTTCAATTTAAGCCTGAATTCTGCAATAAGGAGCTGATGATCTGAGACACAGTCAGCTCCAGGTCTTGTTTTTGCTGAGTATATAGAGGTTATCCATCTTCGGCTGCAAAGAATATAATCAACCTGGTGATGTCCATGTGTAGAGTTATCTCTTGTGTTGTTGGAAGAGGATATTTGCTATGCAGTATGTTTTCTTGGCAAAACTGTTAACCTTTACCCTGCTTCATTTTGTAGTCCAAGGCCAAACTTGCCTGTTACTCCAGGTATCTCTTGACTTCCAATTTTTGCATTCCAATACCCTCCAGTGAAAAGACATGTCTTTTTGGTGTTAGTTCTACAAGGTCTTGTAGATTTTCACAGAGCTGTTCCACTTCATCTTCTTCAGCATTAGTGGCTAGGGCCTAGACTTGGATTACTCTGATGTCGAATAGTTTGCCTTGGAAACAAACCAAGATCATTTTGTTGTTTTTGGGATTGCACCCACGTTCTGCATTTCAGACTCTTTCACTGACTATAAGGGCTACTCTATTTCTTCTAAGGGATTTCTTGCCCACAGTAGGAGATATAATGGTTATCTGAACAAAATTCACCCATTCCTGTCCATTTCAGTCCACTGATTCCTAAAATGTCAATGTTCACTCTTGCTATCTACTGCTTGACCACCTCCAATTTACCTTGATTCATGGACTTAACATTCCAGGTTCCTATCCAATATTGCTCTTTATAGCATCAGACTTTACTTTCAGCACCAGACACAGCTGAGAAAAAAAAAGAAGTGAAAGGCAAAGGAGAAACAAAAGATATACCTAACCGAACACAGAGTTCCAGTGAACAGCCAGGAGAGACAAGTCTTCTTAAGTGAACAATGCAAAGAAATAGAGGAAAACAACAGAATGGGAAAGACTAGAGATCTCTTCAAGAAAATCAGAGATACCAATCAAACATTTCATGCAAAGATGGGCAAGATAAAGGACAAAAATGGCAAGGATCTAACAGGAGCAGAAGGGATTAAGAAGAGTTGGCAAGAATACACAGAAGAACTATACCAAAAAGGTCTTAATGACTGAGATAACCACAATGGTGTGGTCACTCACCTAGAGCCAGACATCCTGGAATATGAAGTCAAGTGGGTCTTAGGAAGCAGTACTATAAACAAAGTTAGTGGAAGTGATGAAATTCCATCCAAGCTACTTCAAATCCTAAAAGATGATGCTGTTAAAGTAATGCATTCAGTTCAGTTCAGTTCAGTCGCTCAGCAGTGTCCAACTCTTTGCGATCCCATGAACCGCAGCACGCCAGGCCTCCCTGTCCAGCACCAACTCCCGGAGTCCACCCAAACCCATGTCCATTGAGTCGGTGATGCCATCCAGCCATCTCATCCTCTGTTGTCCCTTTCTCCTCCTGCCCTCAATCTTTCCCAGCATCAGGGTCTTTTCCAATGAGTCAGCTCTTCGCATCAGGTGGCCAAAGTATTGGAGTTTCAGCCTCAGCATCAGTCTTACTAATGAACACCCAGGACTGATCTCCTTTAGGATGGACTGGTTGGATCTCCTTGCAGTCCAAGCGACTCTCTAGAGTCTTCTCCAACACCACAGTTCAAAAGCATCAATTCTTCGGCGTTCAGCTTTCTTTATAGTCCAACTCTCACATCCATACATGACCACTGGAAAAACCACAGCCCTGACTAGATAGACCTTTGTGGACAAAGTAATGTCTCTGCTTTTTAATATGTTGTCTAGGTTGATCATAACTTTCCTTCCAAGGAGTAAGCGTCTTTTAATTTCATGGCTGCACTCACCATCTGCAGTGATTTTGGAGCCCAGAAAAATAAAGTCAGCCACTGTTTCCACTGTTTCCCCATCTATTTGCCATGAAGTGATGGGACCGGATGCCATGATCTTAGTTTTCTGAATGTTGAGCTTTAAGCCAACTTCTTCCCTCTCTTCTTTCACTTTCATCAAGAGGCTCTTTATTTTTTTTATTTTTCTTTTGTCAACCATTTTTTTTTTTTTTATTAGTTGGAGGCTAATTACTTCACAACATTTCAGTGGGTTTTGTCATACGTTGTTATGAATCAGCCATAGATTTACACGTATTCCCCATCCTGATCCCCCCTCCCACCTCCCTCTCCACCCGATTCCTCTGGGTCTTCCCAGTGCACCAGGCCCGAGCACTTGTCTCATGCATCCCACCAGGGCTGGTGATCTGTTTCACCATAGATAATATACATGCTGTTCTTTTGAAACATCCCACCCTCACCTTCTCCCATAGAGTTCAAAAGTCTGTTCTGTACTTCTATGTCTCTTTTTCTGTTTTGCATATAGGGTTATCATTACCATCTTTCTAAATCAAGAGGCTCTTTAGTTCTTCTTCACTTTCTGCCATAAAGGTGGTGTCATTTGCATATCTGAGGTTACTGATATTTCCCCGGCAATCTTGATTCCAGCTTGTGCTTCCTCTAGCCCAGCATTTCTCGTGATGTACTATGCATATAAGTTAAATAAGCCAGGTGACAATATACAGCCTTGACGTACTCCTTTTCCTATTTGGAACCAGTCCGTTGTTCCATGTCCAGTTCTGACTGTTGCTTCCTGACCTGCATATAGGATTCTCAAGAGGCAGGTCAGGTGGTCTGGTATTCCCATCTCTTGAAGAATTTTCCACAGTTAACTGTGATCCACACAGTCAAAGGCTTTGGCATAGTCAATAAAGCAGAAATAGATGTCTTGCTGGAACTCTCTTGCTTTTTCCAGCAGATGTTGGCAATTTGATCTCTGGTTCCTCTGCCTTTTATAAAACCAGCTTGAACATCTCGAAGTTTACGGTTCACGTATTACTAAAGCCTGGCTTGGAGAATTTTGAGCATTACTTTGCTAGTGTGTGAGATGAGTGCAATTGTGCGGTAGTTTGAGCATTCTTTGGCATTGCCTTTCTTTGGGATTGGAATGAAAACTGACCTTTTCCAGTCCTGTGGCCACCGCTGAGTTTTCAAATTTCCTGGCATATTGAGTGCAGCACTTTCACAGCATCATCTTTTACAATCTGAAATAGCTCAACTGGAATTCCATCACCTCTACTAGCTTTGTTCGTAGTGATGCTTCTTAAGGCCCACTTGACTTCACATTCCAGGATGTCTGGCTCTAGGTGAGTGATCACACCATTGTGATTATCTGGGTCGTGAAGATCTTTTTTGTACTCAATGCATTCAATATGTCATCAAATTTGGAAAACTCAGCAGTGGCCACAGGACTGGAAAAAGTCTGTTTTCAATCAAATTCCAAAGAAAGGCAATGCCAAAGAATGTTCAAACTACTGCACAATTGCACTCATCTCACATGTTAGCAAAGTAATGCTCAAAATTCTTCAAGCTCAGCTTCAGCAGTATGTGAACCGAGAACCTCTAAACATACAAACTGGATTTGGAAAAGAAGGAGGAACCAGAGATCAAACTGCTAACATTCGTTGGATCACAAGAAAATCAAGGGAATTCCAGAAAACCATCTACTTCTGCTTTGTTGACTACACTAAAGTCTTTGACTGTGGATCACAACAACCTGTGGAAAATTCTTAAAAAGAAGGGAATACCAGATCACCTTACTTGCTTCCTGAGAAATCTGTATGCAGGACAAGAAGCAAGAGTTAGAACCTGACAGGGAACAACGGACTGGTTCAAAATTGGGAAAGAAGAACTTCAAGGCTATATATTGTCACCCTGCTTATTTAACTTATATGCAGAGTACATCATGTGAAATGCTGGGCTAGATGAATCACAAGCTGGAATCAAGATCAACAAGCTCAGATAAGCAGATGCACCACTCTAATGGCAGAAAGCAAAGAGGAACTAAAGAACATCTTGATGAAGGTGAAAGAGGAAAGTGAAAAAGTTGGCTTCAAATGCAACATTCAAAGAACTAAGATCATGAGTTTGAGCAAACTCCAGGAGATGGTGAAGGACAAGGAAGCCTGGTGTGCTACAGTCCATGTGGTCGCAGAGTCAGACAATAGAAACCTACATATCTAGATGGCTTCAATGATGAATTTTCTTAAACATTTAAGGAAAAACAATACCTATACAAACTTACATGAATTCAGAAAGTTAGAAGAGAACACTTCTTAACTCAGTTGACCAATCTGGTTTTTAATCAGATGGTTAGTACTATCCCTAATACCAAAACCAGATGAAGACTAAAAAAGTGATATAAATGAACTTATTTACAAAACAGAAATAGACTCAGACACAAAAAACAAATTTGTTTACCAGAAAGTACAGCAGGAGTGGCAGGTAAGAGTTAGGGATAATTTAGGAGTTTGGGATTAACATATACACACTATTATGTATAAAATAAATAAACCACAAGGACCTATTATATAGCATAGGGAACTAACTATATTCAATGTCTTGTAACAACCTATGATGGAAAAGAATCTGAAAAAGAATACACATATATACACACATATAACAATCACTGTGCTGCCCACCTGAAGCTGACACATACAGGTGAAAACATCACAAAAAAACTAAAACCAGTATCTCTTATGAACACAGATATAAAACTCCTTAATAATTAAGCTCTCATAAATCAAATCCATCAAAATCCAGTTTTAGTATAAGTGTTGCTAAAGTGAGCACAAATCCAGGAAAATATAAAAACTATAATACATCAAAAATAAGTGAGGTTATCTAAAGAGCCAGACTGGCTTAACATTAAAAAAATTAATAAATGTGTGCTCGCTTCGGCAGCACATATACTAAAATTGGAACGATACAGAGAAGATTAGCATGGCCCCTGCGCAAGGATGACACGCAAATTCGTGAAGCGTTCCATATTTTTAATCCATGGCTGATTCATGTCAATGTATGGCAAAAACCACTACAATATTGTAAAGTAATTAGCCTCCAACTAATAAAAATAAATGAAAAAAGAAAAAGATTAAAAAAAAATTTGCACAACTAAAACTTCAGAAAAAAATTAATAAATGTAATCAAGTGTATTTATACTATGAAGGAAAATACATAAATCTCATATTAAAAAAGGTTAACAAAGTTTAATACTCAGTTGTGATTTTTTTTTTAAACTCTCAGCAAACTATGAAGAGAATGGAATTTCCTTAACCGATAAAGAGCATCTGTAAAACTTAATAATAAAAGACTGAGGACTTCCCTGGCAATCCAGCAGTCAAGATGCAGCCCTTTCACTGCAACAAAACTAAGATCCCACATGCTCTGTGGTGTAGTCAAAAACATAATAACAGTAATAGTGAAAGACTGAGTACTGTTCCCCTAGGATAGAGAACTGCAGGTGCGGGAGGGCCAACAGGAGCCACCCCTCGCCCAAGATCAGGAGGGGCGGCCATGAGGAGCCACCCCTTTGTCCAAGGTCAGGAGGGGCGGCTGAGAGGAGACACCCCTCGTCCAAGGTCAGGACGGGTGGCCGTGAGGAGACACCTCTCATCCAAGGTAAGAGAAACCCAAGTAAGACGGTAGGTGTTGTGAGAGGGCATCAGAGAGCAGACACACTGAAACCATAATCACAGAAAACTGGCCAATCTGGTCACACGGACCACAGCCTTGTCTAACTCAGTGAAACTAAGCCATGCCGTGTGGGGCCACCCAAGATGGACGGGTCATGGTGGAGAGGTCTGACAGAATGTGGTCCACTGGAGAAGGGAATGGCAAACCACTTCAGTATTCTTGCCTTGAGAACCCCATGAACAGTATGAGAAGGCAAAATGATAGGATACTGAAAGAGGAACTCCCCAGGTCGGTAGGTGTCCAATATGCTACTGGAGATCAGTAGAGATATAACTCCAGAAAGAATGAAGGGATAGAGCCAAAGCAAAAACCATACCCAGTTGTGGATGGGACTGGTGATAGAAGCAAGACCCGATGCTGTAAAGAGCAATAGTCATAGGAACCTGGAATGTTAGGTCCATGAATCAAGGCAAATTGGAAGTGGTCAAACAGGAGATGGCAAGAGTGAATGTCGACATTCTAGGAATCAGCGAACTAAAATGGACTAGAATGGGTGAATTTAATTCAGAGGACCATTATATCTACTACTCTGGGCAGGAATCCCTCAGAAGAAATGGAGTAGTCATCACGGTCAACAAAAGAGTCTGAAATGCAGTACTTGGATGCAATCTCAAAAACGACAGAATGATCTCTGTTCATTTCCAAGGCAAACCATTCAATATCATGGTGATCCAAGCCTATGCCCCAACCAGTAACGCTGAAAAAGCTGAAGTTGAACAGTTCTATGAGGACCTACAAGACCTTCTAGAACTAACACACAAAAAAGATGTCCTTTCCATTATAGGGGACTGGAATGCAAAAGTAGGAAGTCAAGAAACATCTAGGGTAACAGGCAAATTTGGCCTTGGAGTACAGAATGAAGCAGGGCAAAGGCTAATAGAGTTCTGCCAAGAGAACGCACTGGTCATAGCAAACACCCTCTTCCAACAACAAAGAGAAGACTCTGCACATGGACATCACCAGATGGTCAACACAGAAATCAGATTGATTATATTATTTGCAGCCAAAGATGAAGCAGCTCTATACAGTCAGCAAAAACAAGACTTGGAGCTGACTGTGGCTCAGATCATAAACTCCTTATTGCAAAATTCAGACTGAAATTGAAGAAAGTAGGGAAAGCCACTAGACCATTCAGATATGAGTTAAATCAAATCCCTTACGATTATACAGTGGAAGTGAGAAACAGATTTAAGGGACTAGATCTGAACAGACAAGAGTGCCTGATGAACTATGGATGGAGGTTCATGACATTGTACAGGAGACAGGGATCAAGACCATTCTCATGGAAAAGAAATGCAAAAAGGCAAAATGGCTGTCTGAGGAGGCCTTACAAATAGCTGTGAAAAGAAGAGAAGTGAAAAGCAAAGGAGAAAAGGAAAAATATTCCCATTTGAATGCAGAGTTCCAAAGAATAGCAAGGAAAGATAAAAAAAAGTCTTCCTCAGCAATCAGTGCAAAGAAAAAGAGGAAAACAACAGAATGGGAAAGACTAGAGATCTCTTCAAGAAAATTAGAGATACCAAGGGAACATTTCATGCAAAGATGGCCTCAATAAAGGACAGAAATGGTAGGGACCTAACAGAAGCAGAAGATATTAAGAAGAGGTGGCAAGAATATACAGAAGGACTGTACAAAAAAGATCTTCACGACCCAGATAATCACGATTGTGTGATCGCTCACCTAGAGCCAGACATCCTGGAATGTGAAGTCAAGTGGGCCTTAAAAAGCATCACTATGAACAAAGCTAGTGGAGGTGATGGAATTCCAGTTGAGCTATTTCAAATCCTGAAAGATGATGCTGTGAAAGTGCTGCACTCAATGTGCCAGCAAATTTGGAAAACTCAGCAGTGGCCACAGGACTGGAAAAGGTCAGTTTTCATTCCAATCCCAAAGAAAGGCAATGCCAAAGAATGCTCAAACTACCACACAATTGTACTCATCTCACACGCTAGTAAAGTAATGCTCAAAATTCTCTAAGCCAGGCTTCAGCAGTACGTGAACCGTGACCTTCCAGATGTTCAAGCTGGTTTTATAAAAGGCAGAGGAACCAGAGATCAAATTGCCAACATCCGCTGGATCATCGAAAAAGCAAGAGAGTTCCAGCAAGACATCTATTTCTGCTTTATTGACTATGCCAAAGCCTTTGACTGTGTGGATCACAGTTAAGTGTGGAAAATTCTTCAAGAGAGGGGAATACCAGACCACCTGACCTGCCTCTTGAGAATCCTATATGCAGGTCAGGAAGCAACAGTTAGAGAACTGGACATGGAACAATGGACTGGTTCCAAATAGGAAAAGGAGTACGTCAAGGCTGTATATTGTCACCTGGCTTATTTAAATTATATGCAGAGTACATCATGAGAAACGCTGGGCTGGAAGAAGCACAAGCTGGAATCAAGATTGCCGGGAGAAATATCAATAACTTCAGATATGCAGATGACACCACCCTTATGGCAGAAAGTGAAGAGGTCTTGAAGAAAATGAAAGAGGAGAGGGAAGAAATTGGCTTAAAGCTCAACATTCAAAAAACTAAGATCATGGCATCTGGTCCCATCACTTCATGGCAAAAAGATGGGGAAACAGTGGCTGACTTCATTTTTCTGGGCTCCAAAATCACTGCAGATGGTGAGTGCAGCCATGAAATTAAAAGACGCTTACTCCTTAGGAGGAAAGTTATGACCAACCTAGATAGCATATTAAAAAAGCAGAGACATCGCTTCTCGGCCTTTTGGCTAAGATCAAGTGTAAAAAAGCAGAGACATTACTTTGCCAACAAAGGTCCATCTAGTCAAGGCCATGGTTTTTCCAGTGGTCATGTATGGATGTGAGAGTTGGACTGTGAAGAAAGCTGAGTGCCATAAGAATTGATGCTTTTGAACTGTGGTGTTGGAGAAGACTCTTGAGAGTCCCTTGGACTGCAAGGAGATCCAAGCAGTCCATCCTAAAAGAGATCAGTCCTGGGCGTTCACTGGAAGGACTGATGCTGAAGCTGAAACTCCAATGCTTTGGCCACCTCATGCGAAGAGCTGACTCATTGGAAAAGACCCTGATGCTGGGAGGGATTGGGGGTAGGAGGAGAAGGGGACAACAGAGGAGGAGATGGCTGGATCGCATCACCAACTCAATGGACAGGAGTTTGAGTAAACTCCAGGAGTTGGTGATGGACAGGGAGGCCTGGCGTGCTACGATTCATGGAGTCGCAAAGAGTCAGACACGAAGGAAAGAATGTCCTCTCTCACATCTTCTACTCAACACTCTATTCAAGGTCCTAGCCATATATCCAATAGAAAGACAAATATCATATGACATCACTTACATGTGGAAACTAAAATATGATACTAATGAATTTATTTACAAAACAAACAAACTCACAGACATAGAACTCAAACTTATGATTACCGAAGGGTAAAAAGGATTAGTGAGAGAGAAATCAGGAGTTTGGGATTAACAGATACAAACTATATATAAAATAGATAAACAACAAGGTCCTACTATATCACACAGGGAACTGTATTCAATATCCTATAATACACCATAAGGGAAAAGAATATGAAAGAATATGTGTATGATGTATGTGTAAGTGAATCACTTTGTTATATATCAGAAATTAACAGAACACTGTAAATCAACTATACTTCAATGAACAATTTAAAAAATAAGACACCACCAAATGTTGAACCTAAACTCTTCATACATCATTAGTGGTAGGAAGAGGCACAACCACAACCTGAAATAGTTTTAACAGTTTTCTATAAAATTAAACATGTATCTGCACTTGATCCAACAATTATACTCCTAAGTACCTGCCCAAGAGGAATAAAAACATACTTAACATAAAGATTTCTACACAAATGATTAAAATAGGTTCATTTATAATACACTAGAAACCACCCAAAGAGCTGAACTAAACACATTTTGGTACATTCATGCAAAGGAATATACTTAACAATAAAAAGAAACGAACTACTGTAACACACACACAACATGAATGAAGCTCAAAAATGTTCCACTGAACAAAAAAAATAAAAGTCACAAAGACTATATCCCGGGGTCTTCCCAGAGGTAAAGATTCCGTGCTTTCACTGCAGGGGGCATGGGTTCGATCGCTGGTCAGGGAAGTAAGATCCCACATGCTGCATGGCACAACCAAACAACAACATAAAGACTATATACTGCATAATTCCATTTACATGAAACTCTAGCAAAGGGAAATCCAATAGTAACAGCAGATAAGTGGTTGGCTGGAATCATCAGCAGATGAACTGGCAGGAAGTGGAAGTGGCTGCAAAGATATACAAAGGAACTTTTTGGGCTAATGGAAATGTTCTACATCTTGTTTTTGATGGTTGTTGCACAGCTGTATATGTCTTATGTCTGTCAAAACTCAGAGCATATTCTTAAAATATGCTTTATATTTTAAGCATAATGCTTTATATTATATGTGCATTATATTCTTTGTAAGTTGTAACTCTATAAAGTTGATTTTTAAAATAAAATGGAAAAAAACCATCAAAAAATTTTAAGTTTACATCCCCCTAACCCATGTATTCCAATTCTAAGAATTTATCCCAAAATGTACCCCAAAGAAACTGTGAGCCAAAAACACAAAGGTGTATTTACAAAAATGTTCATTATAGCATTATTTAATAGAAATAATTTCCTTTAGTGGTCCATCACAGGGGATTGATGAAATAAGTTAGGGTACATACATAGACTAGGATCTTTACAGCACCTAAAGGCACCGATTAGATTTATATATATTGACCCAAAACATGTTGTTAAATCAAAAAGATAGGGAGGTCCCTGGTTGCCTAGTGGTTAGGATTCCGGACTCTCACTGCTATGGCCCTGGTTCCATCCCTGGTCAAGGAACTGAGATACCAAAAGCCACGTACAGCCAAAAAAAAAAAAAAAACCACAAAGGTAATTAGAAAACAGTGTGTGTAACAATTTTAATAAATATATATAATACAAACATATGTAAATTTTTTTAATGTATGAGCCAACTTTATACCAAGAGATCTTTCTTATAAGGAAGAGAATGCTAAGACCACTCCTATTTTAGAGATGAAGAAACTCTCATCAGAGATGTCAGATAAGTGTCAGAGGAATCAAAATAAGACTGAGAGCCACACGGTCTTTCAGGAAACAACTGATATCTCAATGAACAGGTATACATTCTTCAAAGTTACCAGAAAAGAACTCTCCTCAGTTGGAAAAATAAAAGCAGAGTACCAGTGGAAAATGCCTGCATGGTTTTATAGCCATTTGCTTATCGGTCTAACATTAGAATGAAATACAGTAAAACTTTCTTCCATGTAATAGGTAGATAATGGTTCCTTATTTACTGTTTTATGCTGTTCTTACTTCCCTGCTGTTATCAAGATCTGATTTAAAAGCAGGAAGAAGACATGTCAGTGTGGAGTCTCCCTGAGAGCAGGAAGGAAGTACTTGGGACTGATGAAGGCCAGCATGATACACATAGTGGCCAATCTCATTCCAGCTGAGTTAAAGTAATCATTCCAATATTTATTCCTTTTCAGCCCGTGCCAGGAAACAAAAGAAAAGTGAGAAACATTCACACGTATACAGAGAGCGAGAGAAAGAAAAATGCCAATTATTACAATCTGCTTGTCACGTATCAGGTATTTGTAATATTTCAAAAAATAAATAATCATTGAGCTTCAATAAGTGGTATTTACAAGGTAAAACAATTCCAAAACTTACCAGCACGACCCCCACAAAATTTATCCAAACCATACTGAAAGTTCAGTGTTTCTGATCTTCTCCTACCCTACCCTCCACTCCCACTGAGAATGAGATCATCTTGCTATGAAATTTTAAGGGGAAAAAAGATACTCTGGTGGTTGACTAATGACAATTAGTAATATTCTGATGGCTTTCTAATCATATATATGTATGCATGGATACACACATATGTATAGTATTTGAGTACTGAACTTACAGATGTACCTTTGTTCTAGCACATAAATGCCAAGTAAGAAACTTTGAGATTATACAGTTCTGTACTGTCTACTCACATTTGCCCAGTCTGTATCTTCTTATCATCTTAAATAATCAAGTTGATCAACTGTCACCCCCATCCCACAAAAGTACTTGGATTCAAATACTTCTATATCTGCATACCTATATCTCACTCTACCTACTACCTAAAGACCCAGCTTGAGCAATATGGACAGGATGGACAAAGGAAAGGGAAAAGAAGAAAGGATCTTACAAAAATTCTCACCAAATCATTTTTGCTGACCTTGCCCACAACTATCAAATAGAGTGTTCATCTACTCTGAATACTCCAAGTAATACTAATACTTTTAACCTAACCAGTCATAAAAATATCAGGAATAGCAGTTACCTTTTATTAAACATTTCTTATGTATCCAGCACCATGCTGAGTACTATATGTTATCTCATTTAATCCTCCCTACAACTCTCCAAAGCAGGCTGTAAAAATTTGGAGAGGTTCACTTGTTCGAGTCTACACAGATTGAAGAACCCAGAATCAGATGTAGGTCCATCTGTTTCAAGAACAAAAAAAAATACTAACCACCATTCTATTTTATCCACACGCTTTTATTCCTCTCTTTACTACAAGATTGAGAAAACACAGTATGGACACCCATATGCAAAAAAAATGAACCTCGACCTAAACCTTACAACTTAAACAAATACAAAAATTAACTAGATCACAGATCTAAGTGTAAAAAAGCAAAACCATAAAAATTCTAAGAGAAAACCTTTGCGACTTGGGGCTATGCAAAAAGCCATTAAAAAGTTCAACCCATAAAGGAAAAATTAATAAATTGGACTTCATCAAAATTTAAAACTTTTGCTCTATAAAAGTCACTGATAAGAGGATGAAGAGATAAGCTACAGCCTGGGAAAAAATATTTGGAAATCACATATCCCTGAAACAACTTGCATGTGTAACATTTACAAAAGAACCCTCAAAACTCAGCAGTAAGAAAACAATTTTAAGTTGTGCATTAAGATGTGAACGTGGGCCTCCCTTGTGGTCCAGTGGTTAAGAACCCACCTTGCCTGGTCCAGGAAGATCCCACAGCTACTGAGTCCATGCGCTGCAACTACTGAAGCCCACACGCCTGGAGCTTGTGCTCCACAGCAAGAGAAGCCACTACAATGAGAAGCTCACACACTGCAACAAAGGGTAGCCCCTGCTCACTTCAACTACAGAAAGCCTGCGTGACCAACAAAGACACACCACAATAAAAAAATAAATAAAAATATAAATCTTAAAAAAAAAAGTCAACACATCCCCAAAGCAGATATAAGAATGGTTAAAAAACACACAATAAAAAGATGTTCAACATCATTAGCCATTAAAGAAATGCAAATTAAAACCACCGTAAGATATCATTACACACTCATTAGAATGGCTAAAATGAAACTGCCAACACCACCAAATACTGGTAAGGATGCAGAACAGCTGGAATTCTCTTATACTGCTGATGGGAGTGTAAGGCAATAAAGGTATTCTGAAAAACAGTTTGGTAGTTTCTTATGAAGTTAAAAATACACCTACCATATATCCCAGCAATCCCACTCCTGAGTACTTAAAGAAATGAAAACTATGTTCACATAAAAACCTGTACACACACACACAAAAAAACAAAAAAAAACCTGTACACAAATGTTTATAGTAGTTCTACTTATAATTGCCAAAAACTGGAAACAAATTAATGAAAGAGGATAAACTACTGAAATACACAACTCAGCCATTATACTTAGTGGAAAAGAAAAAACAGTCTCACATACAGTACATTCTCAAGAAAGACAATGCTAATAGTAACCAAGAAGGGATCAGTGATTGCCCAGGTTTCAGGTGAGGAAGAGGTGACTCTAACAGACAACATGAGGGAGTTTTTTGGGGGAGTACAGCTGTTCTGTATCCTGATTGTGGTTAAGTGGCTACAGAAATCTATACATGTGTTAAAATGCATAAAAATATACCCACACGGTGCAGAATGGTAGGTACATTAGGATGATCCTTTTGGGTCATCCTTTAGAGGATATTTCTGTAATACATGGAAACTTATGTGCTGATACATCTGTAGATACCTTTTTCAGTTCAGAATTAAAAGAAACCATCAGAAAAGATTCCCTTTTTCAGTGGGAGAATAGATTTGTATATTTCTACTGTTTGAAATACAAGCCATTTTTGTACTCTTCCTTATACTTGAAAAAGTATAAAAAAGTAGAAGAACTTTTCATTTTGTTCTATTTGTTGCTTACCATGGAGCACTTCTCCAGTACTTCCTCCTGGAATTTCAGAAATCGTTCCTGAACTTCAGCTTCATTGAGGAAAAAGGCAAGGAAGTGAGTGAAGGGCTGCTTTCTTCTAAAAGTGAGCAGAAGAACATCAATCCGAGTTCGGGCTGAAATTACACCACTTCGATGCTGGCCAGTGATTACTATTAAGCAAAAAAGAAAAAAAGATTTAACACGCTCAAGGACCAACAACTGGTTGTAAAATAGGTGACCTCTTAAAACTGTTATCTCTGGGGAACAAAACTGTCATGAATGTGTACACAATTCTGAACAGCAGACAATACCAAGGGTAAGAAAGCTGTTAATGAATCCAGTCTAAGCAGAAATGAGGTTTAAACGGAATAACCTTAAGACCACCTGATGAAGCAGGAAAATGAATTCAAAAGCTACAAAGTAATCCCTCATACCTTGCCAGTATGAATGTAAAATGGTGCAGCTGATATGTAGAAGTCTGGCAGTTCCATGAAAAATTAAACAGACAAATATCACATGACCCAGGAATTCCACTCCTAAGTAGAAACTCAAAGGAAGTAAAAGCAGGTATTCAAAAAAAAAAAGAAAAACTTGTACAAATGTTCGTAACAGCTTTATTCACAACAGCCAACAGGTGGAAAAACACAAATGTCCTTTAACCAATTATTGAACAAATAAAACGTGGTATTAGGTATTACCATACACTGAAATACTATTTGGCAAAAAAAAAAAAAAGGAGTGAAGTAATCATACATGCAAAAACATGGATGAATCTTGAAAACATTATGCTAAGTTAAAGATGTCAGACACAAAAGACCACATACTGCATGTTTTCATGGATAGGAACTATCTAAACAGGCAAATTCAGAGAGAGAGAAAGTAGATTAGTGGTAACAAAGATCTTGGGAGTAGTGAGGAATGGCGAGTGACTGGTTAATGGATATGAAGTTTCCTTTTTGGCTGACAAATGTTTTGGAACTAGACAGTAGTTGTCCAGCAACTGTAAATGTTTCCTACTCCAGGGGCTCTTCCCCACCCAGGAATCGAACTTCGAGTCTCTTGCATTGCAGGCAGATTCTTTACAGTCTGAGCTACCAGGGAAGCCCGTAAATGTACTAAATGCCACTCGATTCAACACTTTAAAGTGGTCTAAATGGTAAATTTATGTTGTGTATATTCTACCATTTTAAAGAAAAGAACAATATATTACAGAGAAATTCAAACAATAAAAATTAAGAACAAAAAAAGTGGAGTATTCTGTTCTGTGAATTTTACCTCAATTTTAAAAAATACTGTGGCAAAATTTCTAGTGATTTGCTATAATAAAAGAGCAAAACAGAATCTGCTACAATATATATGATCCTACCCTAACTGTATGAAAAAATACAAGGTTAAAGTTAAAATGTTTATCTATATCTACATTGTATATATGGATATCAAATTTCCACACCTTAGTGTAATTTGGTCTTCTCTGATCTGGGCTGTCTTTATACATAAATGAAAATAAAGGGAAAAACCACAAAACCTTATACTACAATCTGTAAAGAAAAAAAAATCATTTAAGGATTACATAACCTCTGTTTAATAGAGATTAAACCTCTAGGTTCCAGAACTGGCAGTGCTTGGTTCAAAACAGAAACTAAGGAATGATGTAGAAGATAGGAACAATGAACAAAACTGGCATTTCAATGGAGTATTTATTAAAGAGGAAAGGACAGATTTCTGAATTAATAGTAGCAAAATCTGCTACGTACTTTCAAGACCACAAAGCTTGCTCCTTCCAAGCAACTGCAGAAGTTAAACAAATAATTCCACTTATTTGTCCTAATACTTCCCATTAAAGCATTTGAAATTTTCTATAAGAACAGCTATTTTCTTTTAATAAAAATGAAATTATCATACCCATTTTGTTGTAAAGAAACAAGATGGAAAAGAAGTAAATTATGAATGTACTGGGATTCCAATGATAAAAGAATCTGCCTGCCAATGCTAGAGACTAAGGAGACATTGGTTTCATCCCTGGGTCGGGAAGATTCCCTGCAAGAGGAAATGGCTACCCACTCCAGTATTCTTGCCTGGAGAAACCCATGGACAGAGGAGCCTGGCAGGCTGCATTCCACAGGGTCACAAAGAGTCGAACGCAACTAAGCAACTGAGCACTCACGCATGCACACACGAATGAATTAACAGAAAGCCTAGAAACTGTTTGTCTAAACAGAAAATTGACATAAGTCATAACCAAAAAATGTAAGAGAGCTTCCCAAATGGCGCTAGTGGTAAAGAACCCACCTGTCAATGCAGGAGACATAAGAGACTCAGGTTCAATCCCTGGGTCGGGAAGACCCCTGGAGGAGGGCATGGGGACCCACTCCAGTTATTTTTGCCTGGAGGATCCCAAGGACAAAGGAAAGGAGCCTGGCTGGCTACAGTCCATGGGGTCGCAAGGAGTCAGACATAACTGAAGCGACCTGGCAAGCACGCACAAAAAAATTAAGAAGTAGAGACATGGTATTTTTTTGATGATATAATTTTATTTACAATAGAATACTTTGAGAATCCAAAAGATTCAAATGCCCAGTGAAGGGAAGTGTCCGAGCAGGCATTCAAATAATGTGCCATAGAAATACTGACAAAGGAGGATTCAATGGTAAACTGGAACAAAGTTAAAGTAAAGTAGAAATTATAGTTATCCCTGCACAAGGAAAAAAATATGGTAAGAAACTAAAAGAAAAAGGTATGCTGGGGAAGGAAGCTTAAAACTCCTGTTTATGTTTAGCTCTATAAAAATTTAGTACAAAATACTGTATCTGTCCTTTTGCACTAAGAAGGTAGTTCAGCAGAGAATAAGACTAATAAGATGTTTTCATATTTTTAACACAGAAAACTGCTACGGGCATGTCAAAGGTGCTCAGACTTATTTCCAGAAAAAGATTCGAAGTTGAGCAAACAATGACTAAAGAGCAAATATGATGAGGTTAGAAATATTCTTAAAACTACAAATATCTGAGGACACCAGAATTTACTTGACATGGGTCTAAGGACTACAAGAGATACAGAGGAAGAAAACAAAGGCACTGATGTGGAACTTTATAAAAACCAACTGCATAACTAAAATGATAAAATCATTTTAAAAGCCTGGAGAATCTCATGGACAGAGGAGCCTGGCCGAATACAGTCCATGGGGTTGCAAAGAGTCGGATACAGTTGAAACATGCACAAAAAAATCATTCTTATATCCCACTGCCTGAGGCTTCAAAACAGACTAGACCAAATTCTTATCTAGAGGACAAACTGAAACCTATCAGATCATTTTCTTCTCTAGTTTCTCTAATCTAGGAGAGGCAAAACAACTAATTACAGCATATACCACACCAATGCAACTGCAGTTTTGATTTCACATCAGAACCCAATTTACTGTAACCAGTAAATTCAATTTTTTTATATACTTTACTTCCCTACAAGACCAATAAGCCAGTTTATCCTCTTGTTTTTCAATTAAATTAGTTCCACTAAATTCTTTCTTTTAACAATTAAACACCGTTATTATTCACACTGAAATATTTTGGCTTTCTAAGTCAATAACCTGTCTAACCTTTTCTGGATAAGTTTTGGAACGACTCCAGTATCTTAAAATGGCTAAGGTCTTCACATTTATTGCATGTTATAAATTTTTACCAAAATAAAAATTATTAGCCATCTGTTACTATATGCATAGAAAAAAAATGGGGAATAGATTCAACAATAGCAACAATTATGGCTGAAGTTCATAACATAAAAAACTTCTGTTTATACTTTACATATAATTTCTACAAGCTTTTCTTTTTGAAAGCATGTATTAACTTTAAAATCAGAAAAAGGATGAAATAAGCTTCAATGCAATTAATAAAATTACTTCAGTATTTGCAACCTGAACTTTAACACTTAAAGAAAGACACAAGCTTTTTTTTTTAACAGTAATTCTAATGAACTAAATATCTATTTTTATTAAAGAGAGTCCTTCAAAAATGTCATTAAAGTTGTGAAGTTAGCGTTTACTCATTACCAAGGGGCTGGGGGAAACTCCAGCACTTCACTGTCCAAAATAGGAGCCCTCATACAGCTAGTTAAATTAAAAGATAAATGAATTAAAATTAACTAGAATTTAAAATTCAGTTCCTCAGTCACATTAGCCACATTTCAAGTACTCACTCACAACTGGCTAGTGGCTCTTTGGATAGTGCAAACATACAACATACCCACCATCATGGAAAGTTCTTCTGGACAGCGCCACTCTCAAGTCAACTGCTACTTATCTGCCACAGTGATTATTTTTACATAGAACAAAATAAGAAGAGTACTTATAATTCTTTTCTCCTAAAACTTAATACAATCCATGAGTGTTTATGGAATATGGATTATTGGAGGCTGCTGCACTTGCCTGACGCTGAAAAATTCCTACTGTTTTAAAAATTCTGTCCCTTCTGTATCCCTCACTCAAAGTCATGTTACAACACAAGTCTGTGCCCTTCGTTCACATTGATGCTTTAGTACAGAACTTTCTGACATGGCTTCCATTGCTAAACTATTTTTCCTCACCTGAACACTTACTTGAATCAGACTGTTGTTTTAATTATTACTCTTAAAATTTCCTTCCTAGTCTACAAAGCAAGATAAAAACAAGATAACTAATAGGGAAAGGGCTGAGCTTCATTTCAAACTTGCTGATCTCACTTTTTTCCTCTAATTCTAACTTGAAATAATTCACAAACTCCATTTCAAGCTACTGAAGCATACAAGAAATCTCCTAATCCACAACAAAATCTGGAAGCTTTACTCCATCAGTGTGTAGTAAAGTATCAAATTAAGGCCCAGGTACTCAACCAAGATAATGCTATATAAGTACATCTTTCCTCATCTGAGAGACTGATACTGATATAAAAAGGACAATAGCTACAGACCCACACAAACAATATAATCATCAAACACCTCAGCTGGGTCACATTATTCCATACACATACAAAAGTGACTGCAAACATATATAGAGTCTCACCAATTTCTCCTTCTTGTCCAGGCTTAGGAATGCTAATGGAAGTTTTGGTCTCCACTTCTAGTTTCTTTCTAGTGTCCCCTCTCTTTCCAACAATATGCCTATAATATAGAGAAAGTTAATTAATGTAAGTCAAAATATACCAGAATAAAGAACTCCAACATATTTAAATCCTATGTGGCCAGAGATACTCCCTCATAGAAGAGTGCTTCAGTAAAAATTCAGTATTTGTAGAGGAAATTACAAGTCATATAGCTTTATAGAACATGTTGCATTATATTCACTGACAAAACAATGTCCTACAGCCAATTCAAAGCATAGAAAGAATAATTATACCCAATGCCTGTTTGCTTCTCAAAACTAGATTCTGGGTCTGCAGTTAAGTGAAAGAACAGCTAGCATAGTCTCATTGGCCACTTGAATGGGTCTACAGTTTGAAGGGGGAAAATCTTGCCCTCTTAGAGAGCAAATTAACTACATTTTGAATTCATCCTACGGGAATTATCCTTCATTAATTAAATAATGCTAAAGAGCTTAGCAAAGAGCAGGGTCCACCAACCAAGACAGAGGCAAGCACAGAAAGAAGTAACCCTCAGGCTGAATTCAAACACACAGACATGTCTTGTCTGGGAGATTTCACCTAAAAATTGGGAAATTTCACCTAAAAAATACAGATTTCTAAATTCTTTCAAAAAATTGGGAGATCTGACTACTCAATGGCAAAAATAGGCTGGAACATGAGCTCATTTCTGAAAATGGAATATGAATTCATCACAATCCCTGCCACTTCCTACTGTCTTTTATTGACTCCAATCATCTATTGGCTCACATTACTTACCTAGGCCTCCTAGTATAAATAATTCTGACCATCCAAAGCTATATTCTGGAACCCATAGTAATTAGATGTATCAAACCAAATGAGACTACTGGATCCCAGGAGAAAAGTTTCAGAGTTTATACAAAGCGCTAAGAGACCATCATAGGACCATAAAGTTGATTTCCTCATCAACAGCATTTTGACTTCAATGATTTCAATTACAGTACACAACAGCATTGATGACTATGCCTAAAATTCTGTGTTTATTTTTACATGGGATAACCAAGTCTGATTATTTCCATTAAGATTTATTGTAGTAAGCCAACTTTTTATAAAACAAGATGTTCAGAAGAGGACGGGAACTCCAGTTTCCATGTGGTTTTTCTCTGTGTTGAGCTAGGGACTATGTAGCACCAACTCCCTCAGCCTTTGTCTTTCCAGGTCTTATCAATAAAGGGGTGTTTTCAGTCAGCTTCCTGTTTGTTAGCACATGGCTAGTGGACAAACCTCTCATAAAGTAGTTGGCTCGAAGTGTTATTAATAGTCTAGGCACCTTAGAAAGGGAAGTGGTTGAGGTTAAAGAGGCTTTAGAGGCAAACAAACCTTGGCCAAGTCATTTAACCACTTTCAGCCTACTGCTTCACTTAAAAAAATGGAGTGAATAATACCTAAATATCATAAGGCAGACTGTAAGGCTTAGATGTGATCATATATAAAAGGACTTCCCAATGACTGGCACATAGCTCAGTACAGCCCATGTCATCCTCATTAAACCCATGATGGCATCCTTCCAGTTAAGAGTACAGACTGACCCAAAAGAGGTATACACGGAAAGTCTAAAGCATTCACTAAAATAATACAGATAAACAGTGAAAGGATGACTCCGTATTGTATAAGTGGAAATTCTTGCCAGATCAAGTGGTTCTCAATCTTGGCTACACACTGCAATCACCTGGGTAGCTATAAAAACTAATGATGCCTGGGTTCAGCTCCCAGAGATTCAGACTGAACTAGTCTGGGGTACACCTAGGTATTGGGAGTTTTTAAAACTCCCCAGGTGATTCTAATGTGTACCTGAAGTTGAGAGCCACAGTATTAGACCTCGTCTGTGGACGTGTGCACCACCATTAGACTTTGATTATAAGTTAGTTTGGTCAAGTAATTTCTTCCATGGACCAAATAAACTTACATAAATGAGTCTTAAGAAAGAAATAAAAAAAAATTAAAAAAAAAAAAAAGAAATCTTCCATGTAGGTCAATTATTTGTCAATAAGACCAAGAGGAAGAGAAGGAGGGAAGATGAAAGCAAAAAAGAAAGAAGTCTTCCTAGTAAATATTGTCTATTAATTAGGATTTAGCAGAACCAATACTTAATCTAACATGCAAGTCATCTGGAACAAAATGAGTATTTAGAATATACAAAATTCAAAAGGTCATATGATTAGAATCAGACATCTAAGGAATCTTTACATACCTTAGCAGTAACAAATATATACATTAAGGAAGACATGTTGCATTGATTTTTGCCAGGAATCTGAATCACAGCTTTCTAAAATCATGTTTCTTAGAAGAAAATGTCACTGAAACCTGAGAGGAAAGTGAGCTGTCAGGATTAGCATTTGGTTTCTCATTTGGTCACATTCCAGGAGAGAAATTTCATCCTCAATAGGTGCTTCAGAAAATTCTCAAGTTGAAAAAAATGCAACTATTTGCCTCTTGGAACTTAAAGGTGTATGATTCTGTATTTGTAGACCTCCTCTCAGAGAGAAGTACGCTGCTGCTGCTAAGTCACTTCAGTCGTGTCCGACTTAAAGGTGTATGATTCTGTATTTGTAGACCTCCTCTCAGAGAGAAGTACGCTGCTGCTGCTAAGTCACTTCAGTCGTGTCCGACTCTGTGCAACCCCATAGACAGCAGCCCACCAGGCCCCCTTGTCCCTGGGATTCTCCAGGCAAGAACATTGGAGTGGGTTGCCATTTCCTTCTCCAATGCATGAAAGGAAAAGTGAAAGTGAAGTCACTCAATCGTGTCCGACTCTTAGCGACCCCATGGACTGCAGCCTACCAGGCTCCTCCATCCATGGGATTTTCCATGCAAGAGTACTGGAGTGGGTTGCCATTGCCTTCTCCAATAGAGAAGTATAGACAGACTTTATTCATCTGGTACAACACAGAAAAACAATCTATGACTTCCTAGACCATCCTATCGTCAGAGGTGCAAGCCCAAAAGAAGCCAGTCAGCCACAGGAGCTAACAATGTTAGTGGTTAATAAAAGACAGAATATGATCAACACGCAGGCAAGTAGACACAGACTGAAATGATCACAAAGCTTCCAAGCAATTTAAAACTAAAGTTGATTCTGGAAAAAGCATTTCAGTCTTTGACAAGAACTGGAGGACAACAAACAGACACATTCCTACCTTCAGGGAGTTTTCAATCTAGTGGAAGTAACATCAAACAGGAGACAAATAAATATAAACATTAGGCTTGAGAAATGCTATAAAGGAAAAGTAGTGGTGTTATGAAAACATATACTAAGGTAATCAATGTGGTGGGTGGGGATGCTGGTGTCAAAACAAGCTTCCCTAAGGAAGGAGAATATATTAATAACTAGGTAATGTAAGGAAAGGGAACAGCATATGCCAAAGCTAGAAGGTAGGAAGGAACCCAGCACATCTGAGGAACTGAAGAAAATCAGTTAAACTTAAGTGCAAAGCCAGGGAAAGAGTGGTGTGAGTTGAAACTGAAAAATGCAGGGCTGGCTAACTCATGTTCAAGATTTTGGCCACTGCTCTAGTGGAATAAAATTCCATCTTCCATGGAAGAATGTTAATGGATTTCAAGCAAAGATAATAAAATAATCAGGTTTTCCTTTTAAAAAGATTATTCCACCCTCAATGTGAAGAACTGATGGGAAGAGAGCAATAATCAATGTGGAGTGACCAGTAAGTAGGCTATTTGAAATAATTCACAGAAGAGGTGGACTTCCCTGGTGGCTCAGGCGGTAAAAGCATCTGCCTACAATGTGGGAGACCTGGGTTCGATCCCTGGGTTGGGAAGATCCCCTGGAGCAGGAAATGGCAGCCCACTCCAGTATTCCTGCCTGGAAAATCCCGTGGACGGCAGGAGGAGCCTGGCAGGCTACAGTCCATGGGGTCGCAAAGAGTCGGACACGACTGAGCAACTTCACTTCACTTCACTTCACCTCACAGAAGAGGTAGCAGAATGGCTATAAAGAAAAAGTGGTGGATTCAAAAGATACTTAAGAGGCAAAATCAACAGGACTTGGTGATGTATGTGGAATGATAAAACTGATCTGCAATTAGTCTTTAGAAATTCTAGGATGTTAAACACTAAACCATTTTGTCACTAGTAAGTACTGTAATAAGTGTGGAAAAGAGAAGAATCAGCTTCCTTCTAAGTCTCCTGGAAGTGCCTTCCCATGAAGCTGCCAAGGGGCATCACTCACTTGTAGAGGAGGCTGGGGGCCTTCACGGTACATTGGAAACCTTGTGGGGTCTGCACCACCTCGTAGGTTTCACAGGGCTCTTCCGCACACTCCATGAGGCCTGTACAGAAACCATAACATCTCACTCAGAGCTGTTGCTCTGTGGACAAGTCTTTCTTCTCCTCAACTGTCCAACCATTCTTGACGTTTAAAGAAAAGCAATACACACACACAAAGAACAGCCATACACTTTACATTGCAGAACACTGCTCCAACATTCCTCCTCACCTGCTCTTAGACAAAAAAATAAAATATAAAAACACATGACTATTTTAAATCTTCCAATCTTGGAACCTTGGGAAAAGAGTATCTACATACCACTATTTAATTGTTTTCTCCCAGAAATAAATTTTTTGTACTATTTTACAGAGACATAATTCACATAAAATTCATCCTCTTAAAATGTACAACTCAGTGGTTTTTAGTATTAAGACACAAAATCACTTCAGTGAATGAGGTAGGAGTGATACTGGAGAATTTACTCCATACAGCCAAGACAAAGAGAAAACAGGAGGCTGAAATAAAAGAGCTCAAGGCCCCAGGGCTGAAGGGAAACAGCCACGTGGGTTATGTATTTGAAACTGCCTGTATATGACTGCAGAGAAGAAAAGAAAAATTGTGACACAAAAAATAACAGTTAACATTGGGCATATGTTCATATATTTCAATAATTTATAAAAGCTAGTTCACAGCTTTACAGATAAAAGAACTTAATTCTGCCACAGATAATTAATTGTTAACATTAATAGCTAACTAAAATTACCCCTTATTACATTTAAGCCTCTGCAAAAAGATGAGACACAGCTTAGCTTATGAACTGAGAACACCTCATCAAACAAACTCACCAGCCCCCTCGGAATCAACAAGGGAGCTGAGAGGCCAAACATGTCAAATTTCAGTGCTCACACAGAAACACTGAAACAAAGAATTGTTTCTACAATACGGATAACTTTGTACTTCTAATCTGACCAAAGAGCAACTAAGATTACCTTGGTAATAGTCATCATCTTCTTCTTCACGTTGATAAGTCTGTTCTTGGATGGGATTCTTCCTATAAACCCGTCCACCAATCTTTATAAGCTGTGGACGCAGAACTTCCATGATTATGCAGATCTATACACAGGCCTACAAGGACAGAATTAGGCATCAGTTCATCGTACATCCTAAGCAAAAGCATTACTGTTTCCATTAGATTTCCCCTATCTAGAAGCTGTTTTATTAAGTCAATTGCTGCATTTTCCACTACACTATTCCACTCCTGGCACACTCAAGACAGTAATTTGCAAACTATTCAGCATTCCTCAAAAAAGTGATTACAAGATACTGAGCCTGCCCATGACTTTGGAAGAGAGACTAGAGGTCTCTTCATTACTTTAAGCTAAAGGGAGTAAAATTCAACCTCTGTGCTTATCTGAACATTTGTGAAGTGTCTCACCCTCTTACCCAGTATGATAGTTAAGAGAATTAGGGATATTTAATACATTTATCCTCAAGGGGAGGACAAAAAAATCCTTACCTACTTTTACAGCTGCTAGAAATACATACTCAACAATTAGATCCAGTTGCCTATCAAAACAAAGTTAACATATGACTTAACCAACATGGTTCTCCAAACTAACACATTGCTGAGGGAAGGAATTTAATTTCTGTAGGTCACTGCCGAAAACTGTACATCACTCAGGGAGAAACCAAGTTTCTAGTCACCACTTAATGAATTAACAATTTAGGAAACAAAGCTTCTTAGGGTTAGCTCTGGCTATGTTTAACCAAGGTTCCTACCACATATAGTACATGGTCTTGAAGCCCAAAATAACTTAAGCAGTTCCCCTCCGAAAAGATCAATCCTTACTAAACACACTAATGCTCAATCCAACCTCAGGAAGTAAATCGCTTTCACTGGTAATTTGCTTACAGAACCAATGAGTTAGTTTCGTGTTGTGAGAAATAACAATATACAAGGTAAACAGACTCGAACATCGAAAGAGGAGGCATAACTAGCAATACTTTAATGACATTACACCCTAATACTCAATTTCCCAGGACCTCTCAAAAAAAAAAAAAAAGGCTCGTCACAAAAGTAGATGTCAGTGTCAGGGTAGGTCCTCAAACTAAGCTCTGGAAGAGAGCGTTGTCTCAGAGATAGCAAACCCTCCATCTGCCTTTCCTATAAGGCCCTGGGCTACAAGACTGCTCAGGAGGAAGGATGCTGCTGCTGCTGCTAAGTCACGTCAGTCGTGTCCAACTCTGTGTGACCCCATAGACGGCAGCCTATCAGGCTCCTCTGTCCCTGGGATTCTCCAGGCAAGAGTACTGGAGTGGGGTGCCATTGTCTTCTCCGGGAGGAAGGATGGGGGAATAGCCAATTTAATCCTGCTCCGTGGTGGTTTGGAGAGAGAGAGAGGAAAGCAGAAGGCCTACAAAGTCGGGAGGAAAGATGAAACCCTGAATCATAAAAGCGAGCAAAAATCAACCCAGTACGTCAAAGCAAGCGAAGAGAGGACCCCGCGGTGGTAGGAAAACCGCTGTAGCGAGAGAACACGAAGGACCCAGAAGGTCTCTCCCAGAACCGGGTCGCCGCGGCTCTCCGCCCCGGCCACGCCCACCATTGTACAGGCGCGCGCACGCCGCGGCCGCCGCGGGCTCCCTCCACACGGGCGCGAGCACGCCGCCGCCCTAGTCGTTGAAAACGCAGCCGCTTCAGTTGGGGGCGGGGCTGTAAAGTGCCAAAGCCGCTGAGGTAAGTGGTCGAGGGCTCAGGGACCCTCGGGAGCTTGCTGGAAAGGGAGCTGATCCCTGGGATCCTACCTGCAGGGACTAGTAAAGTGGAGAAAGGAGGAGGAGGAACTGGAGCCTGCCGCAGAGGGCGTGTAAAAGGAAATTTCCTCAGGCCGCACGAGACAATTGCGCATGCGGGCCAAGCCATGGCGCCTGCGCAATGGGATGGCGCCAGTGGTGTCGCCCCCTGGAGACCGGGGAGGTGGGGTGAGGTGGAGGTCGGCGTGGGTGTAGGGTTATGGCTTGGAGTTAGCTTGGGAACAGCTGACATTCTGACCCATCCCCTCCTCAGCCCCTTTCCACCCAAGCTGTTTTTAGCTGCGGCATCTTTTTGATTGGTAATCCAGCTATTTGGAATGATTTCTGATGATGGAGTTTAATGATTGCTTGTCTTTTTGATAAGGAAACTTTTTAAAAAGGATTCTTTTCAAGAATATAAGCATGTATCTGTTAGGAAGGAAAGTGGTTTATGAATACGAGGTCATCCCTATCATGCATGAAGTAAATGTGTTGATCATCCTGTCACTGTGAACACAACCATGTAGTATCTCTGCTTTCCTGTAAGAATCTCTACTGCCAATAGTTCCAGCTTCCCTTATTGGGTCAAGTCCCAGCTTATTTCATCGTTAATATTTAAATATTCAACAAAATCTTACTGAGCACCTACCTTGGGCTTGGCAGCCTAATTGGAGAAACAGTTGTGTAAGTAGATCTACAGAATGAGGGAGAAAAACCAGTAAAGGACCAACCCTCCTGACATCAAACTTTTCTATCCTCTGCTAGCCCTGTGTTCTGTCATTTGTTCCTTATTCATTCAGGAAACACTAATCCAGGTTCTGTGCTAGGCCTTGAGAGTAGAAAAACAACTCCTTCCCCTTTTCCTAAGAAAAGGGTTCTTCCTAAGATCATTAACCTTAAAATGAAAGTATGGGGTGCATTTTCCCTCTTCCTGAGCATGCACTTTCCATTCTAAGAGACATTTGACATTGACACTCTGTGTCAAATGGAGAGAATTAAGACTTTTCCCATGAGTGTGTTGAAACATAATAAGTATGAAAAACTGGAATCTGCAGAGGAAAAAAAGATTCAGGACTAAATATTCATTGGTAGTTTTGGATAGCTGTCATTTACTGTGCCTATAAGTGTTCCAAATGCTTTAGTTATGTTTACCTTCCTGACACCTATGATGTAGGTACTATCATTATCTGCATTCTATAGATGAGGCAGCTGAAGAGCAGAGAGGTTGAGTGATTTGTCCAGAATCAGACGGCAAATAAAGCCAGGATGTGAACCTGGGCCAAGAGGCTGCAGAGTCTGAGCTCTTAGTCACTGTGCTGTTTCACCTCTCACATAGTACATTTTGTTTAGTCACTCTGTCATGTGTGACTCTTAGCGACCCCAGGACTATAGCCCACTAGGCTCCTGTCTCCCCATGGGATCCCAGGCAGGAATACAGGAGTGGGTTTCCATTTCCTTCTCCAGGGGATCTTCCCAACCCAGGGATCGAGCCCATGTCTCCTGCATTGACAACTGGATTCTTCACCACTGAGCCACCTGGGAAGCCCATATAGCACATGACAATGCAATAAAGCCATTGCTTAAAAAATGGCACAACAAATAAGCTGAAGTCTGTATGCCTATGTGCAAAATGGGGGGATTGGATTAGATGATCTTTAAGGAATCTTGTGGTTCCTGTGAAATGTTAACTCATTTAGCAAACATTTATTTAAATCAACAGCTACTTGGTATAAGCCAAGCATAATGTTTGGTCTTGGTGATCAGAATGCCTGCCTTTATAGAGCAGTTCCAAACTAGGGTTTATTGTGAGTTTCACTTTAACTTTGGTTACCACCTGCTGGTAGCGTTCAAAATTTAACCTAAATCTTTAAAGCTAAAAATTACTTAGGTAATCTTTCCATCTCAGCAGAAAACTGCTTATATGTGTTGAAGTTAGTGCTAATTATGCCCTCCACTTTTCAACCCTGGCTGTTTTATGTCTTGAATGATAGTTCTGAGTTTGAAAGAAAAACTTTTCTTTTTATATAGAAAACATAAACCTTTTAGAATCTTCTGTAAATGTGTAGTGTAAGCTTCTATTTTGTTTTGAACTCTTTAAAGGAGACATGTATTTGGTACAGATTTTCTCATTTACATTTGGACCTTTTGATTTTTTAATTTGATATAGTATTAAACACTCACAGCCCCTCTAATTCCTAATAGGCCGTGATTCTAAGCTCATTCTTGAACTATTTTGTTCCAGTTTTGGGACGCCACCGAGTGATCAATTTGGGTATTACATTTGGATGAAAAAAATTTTTTTAAATTAAAGGACCAATATGTATTTCCTAACCATTCCTCTTCCTTGGGAACAGAACACAGTGTTATTCTGGAATTTTATTTGGAAAATTTTATAAGTGAGTTTCTTGGTGTGGCTTGGTCAGGATGTATCCAAGACAAACTGTCCCATGAGGCATGGTTGTTTTATCCTCATATAATTTATTTCCTCAGTCAAATTGCTACCTTGGCACTGCCATATCACCCTTTCATAACCCATAAATCACCCACAGTCAATCCCAAATGACATAAACAGTTTGCTAATGGTAGGAAGTAGTGTTTTAAGTAGAAAAACTAAGAATAAACATATTTTCACTTAAAATCCTGAGTGACATTTTGGCCCAAGGAGCCATAAAAGATCGTGGGAGTACAGAGGGTAGAAAAATTTGAAACTAATTCTTGACTAAACTGTATGCTGACTTTCATGGTAGCTGGAATGAAATGTTGTCAGTCTCACTTCCATAAACTTGCCAATTGCTGTTTTTCTTTCTCTGTAGTGAAGTGAGAATTCTACTAGAGAGGAAATGGCTGCCTCTTCATCATCCTCCTCAGCTGGTGGGGTCAGTGGAAGTTCTGTCACTGGATCTGGTTTCAGTGTCTCAGACCTTGCCCCACCACGGAAAGCCCTTTTCACCTACCCCAAAGGAGCTGGAGAGATGTTGGAAGGTGATCTCATGCTGCTTTTTGCTGAATAATTGGATTAAGACCTGCAATGAATATTAATTGTAAAGAAGCTATTAAGTGGATTAGTTACAAGTTTGTCCTGATTTCAGCTCCACATTTCATCTCTTGTCCTCATTTCAAAATATCTTTAAAACACAAATCTTTCTCCAGAATTAGAATTTTGGAACTGAAAAAGACTTTGGGAATCCTGGAGGTCATTTAGAGTTATTTAGATCCAGAAAAGATAAAGTGATTTGACCATGTGAAAAGACACAGCACTTGGGCCAGGAATTCCATTAAACTCCTGCTCCAGTTTGCTTTATCCTGGTACCAGTCAGCTTCCCTATGGTTAGTAGGTTTCATATATATTTTTTCTAATATAATTCACCTACAGATAGATGAAGAGATTCTGAGAGAAAATAAAAACCAATCTACTATTCTTCTATGGCCCACAACAGAACAGTGCGGTGTGGTTTCTCAAGCACTGGAGCTGGATTTGCATCAGATCATCCCCCATTTTATTCAGCACAGATTTGCAAACTGGCTGGCCAAGATCAGGGCACAGCCTATAAGCATGAAACAGCTTTAATACCTAGAATTCATCAGGTTCATGTCACTTTAGGAGATGGACCAATAAATTCTTAATAGAGAGCATTAAAACCTCCTGAAGAGCTTATTTAAAATGCACATTTCTGGCTCACCTAGAGATTCCAAATTAGTCTAGGTTATAGCACAGGAATCTTCATTTTGACTAACATCCAGGGGAGTCTCATGAAAGAGGCCCTTAACTATTAAACTATTCTTCATACCTTGAAAAAAAAATCAGCAAAGAACCTATTAAAGATTCAAAATCTACTTGATTCTAGCACATCTGTGCTTAATTGTATATTGATCCTTTTTGCTTTAAATATTGCAAATTTCAGTAAATATACTTAAAAATTAATCTGGAAATATCTGAGAAAGGCACAGACTGTAGTTAAGAGTCAGCTTTTTGGGGGTGGTCTTCATTTATATCAGGTATAACAAAAAGCAGAGGTTTGCATTAAGCCAACGCAGACAGAAGAATCACTTGTGACAGGAAAACATAGGAAGACTGGGACCAAACATAGGAAGACTTTTTAGAATTGGTTCAAATCATGATTGGTGACGTAGACAATCAGATACTGTAGTTAGTGATACATATGAGGTGTATGTATTGATACTTCTGTCTTTGCCCTTTTGTTTTCTTCAATTATGTTAACTGAATACTCAAGCTAACATCACTGAGTCTGGAGGTAGTGAACATCTAGGGCCTTGTTTACCATATTTGGCACTAAAAATAAATTATGACTTAAGTTATATGCTGCAGAGACCTGGCATTAAGGAAGTTTCTCCCAAAACAAATCAAAAGTTGGAGGCACTTAAATTGCTTAATGAGTTTTATGGCAGCAGAAAAGGAATCCTTATTTAACAATGAACCCTAAGATTAAAGTCATTTAAAGTCTAGCTACAGGAGGAATTTAATACAGGCGGTACCTCCTTGGTCTCAGAGCTGTCAGCATTCTTTGTAAGTGTACACCAGATTTCTTGGAAACGTTAAAGAAGACAGGCTTCTGAGATTAGTCTAAATGCTGATGTTCTAACAAGTGATAGTTCTGTCCACTTTTATTCCACCCCAGTATGCTTCGTGGGGGACTGTGTTGCCTTTCTCCTGTAGAAGGAATTTAAATTGAGTTTAAATTTGCAGTGCCCAGTTTTGGTTTTCTTCCTTGGGTTTAAAGTTTCACCTGTACTTTAAAGCTATTTACATTTAAGGACAAACTATGAAAACTTAGAGGTGGCAGCCCTTGAACTATCCCGAGTCAAGTGAAAAATGTTAAATTGAAAATGGTACCCTTAAATGTGAATTAAAAGGGATGGTAGATTTGGATGCATCCTCCTACTATGTTTATAGGCGGTACTATTATGCAAGTAATCTAATGCTCGTGTACCTGACCATTTTTCTTACAATAGTTTAATGAAATACAAGCATACCTTGTTTTGTTGGGCTTTGCTGATACCAAGTATTTTACAGATTGAAGGTTTGGGCAACTTTGCCTTGAACAAGTATGTTGGCGCCATTTTTTCAACAGCATTTACTCATTGCCTATCTCTGTGTCACATTTTGGCAATGCTGACGGTATTTCAAACCCTCCACCAGCAAAAAGGTTACATTTCCCTGAAGGCTTGATGATGGTTAGCATTTTTTAGCAGTATTTTTTAATTAAGATATGTACATTTTTTCTTAGACATAATGCTATTGCACACTTAACAGACTACAGTATGATATAAACATAACTTTTATATGCGATGGGAAACTAAAAAATTAGTGTGATTTGCTTTATTGCAGTGGTCTGGAACCAGACCTATGACATCTCTGAGATACGCCTGTATGAAAATAGAGTAGGAAGAGTTGCCTCTTCCGAGTGGGAACAAAAGCAATTAGGTGCTGTTTATTATCTTAACAGGTTCAACTTGGTCTTACCTCCTCCCAAGTCTAGGATAATAAACCCAAATAACCTGTACTTAACCTTGTGTACTAACATTTTTGTGTATCTGCTCTCTGATATCAGACACCTCACATAAGCAGTATATTGTACAGGACTTTTCAACATTCCCCTGCCTTTGGCTAGGATTGTCTCACCCAGATATTAGTAAGCAAATTAGAGACTGTCTTTCAGTCCTGAAATGGCTCAATTCTGGTGGCATCGTACGCCACTGGAGCATTAATTATCTGCCATTGCCTCTTTTCCCGCTGTGGGATAATAGTCTTTTAAATGAATTTGTTAGCATCCTATTTATTGGAGTTAACAGTGGTGTTAGATTTGGACAATTTACTGAACTTTTCACCATTTATAACCTTTACTTGTCCCTTAAGAGGAAAGCTGATGTATTGCTACTTGGTGTGTTACAAAGAGTTTGATTACAATTTCTAAATGGAAGACAGATTGCCCCAGGCTGACTCCTCTCTGGAGAAATTCCAGACTTTAGATTGGTACAGATATCACACTAATAGGATGTAGCTAAGAAGCAGTGGACTTTGTGGTTAATACAGAGCTGCAAATCAGCAAAAATGTGTTCCATAGACATACAGAGCAGCAAAGTGATATGCAGGTGCCTTTTTGAAAGATTAGCTTACATCCTTTTGCTTGAAGTTCATTATCAAGGGAAATATGCAAATGTTATAATTTAAGCATTTATCCTAATAACACCTGTGATTGAACGTAAATGGGAGGTAGCACTTTCAAGAGCTTGCAAACAAATCTTGGCCTGGTCCTTAAAGCCAGAATCCCCACTGCCTTGTGTGAGATCCTCAAGTTCAGGATCAAACCACCTGAGAAGAGCTCTAATTCTGTGTGCCTTGCTCTTCCTAAAATAAAACTTAAGTTATAATTTGATTCTTTAATCAAGGGTATGAAAGCTGGCATACTTACACAATTTATTAGGCATAATAAATTGCATCGTTGGTGTCAAATGTTCACACAGTCCCTCTTCCCGTAGTGGGATTCATAGTTATTTTCAGTCCATTTCCCTTATTTGAAAAACTCAGTAATATCATTGGCTTACCTAGATCTTTAAACTGGACAGCCAGTATAATATTCAATTAATTGAAAATTAAATTTTTGCTCAGTTTAGATGATATACTTACAAATGACTTACATTCTGCCAGAGAAATAGGGGTGGGAGGAGGGAGTGGGATCATATCCCATATGACACAATGTTTAGAAAATAAGTTGAATTTAAAGAATAACACTATCCTCAAAGTCTACATCACTATATGAAATTATATTCTGAAATAATACATAATATATATATATATAAATACATAATAATTTTCATACATATTATGTATGGAATAATTATATTTTGCACCAATTTTGTAAGATAATATTAGAAGCCCTCTTGGTCGTATATTTAAGCTATTTGAATATAGTATCTATGGTTTTTCTTATTTATCATGAGCTTCTGAAATAAGGTCTGCCTTGTGTGAAACTCAGCATGAAGCCAGAAAATGTTAGTCCTGTCTCCTTGTCACTTAATACCTGGCTGACGGCAGCAACCCATGATTGATGGGTGAGTGCTTGACACCCAGTAGCGTTGGCATGAACCGCCGCCTAAAAAAAGACAGCTGTGTCCTCTCCCTTCATTTGTTTTAGAATTTCTGCAATAAGATCCCTTCCCGAATGGTTTCTGCTACCCCTTGAAATCACATTTTCCTACATGAGTTCTACGTCTTTCAGGGTATGCTTTGTTGTATCAGCCCTTGCCTGATAAGGAATAACATGAACTAGCTTATGTTTCACAATCATCTTCCAAGTACTAGGGTGACTGAATTAGCTACCTTCTTATATCCAGTTCTTGGCATCAGTACAATGCTAGGTTCTGAAATTGCACCATACTCTTATCAACATCCAAATTGCAGTGTTTTGGTTTAGTTGGAAAATCAAGGTTACAATTTGCGTTTACAGAATGAAATTTCCCAGCAGTGTTTTGTGATGGTCATTGTGATGTAATTTGATATACAAAATATTGACAATAGCTATTTTTCTTCAACTTTACTTTTTAGGATGAAAAGGATTAAGAGTTTTGGTGTACCTTTGTATTTTGAAAGTTTGGGGCCACATGGCCAAGTGTGTTAGCTGTCAGTGTTTGCTTGACATACAAAATAGGAGAACATTAAGAAATTGTCAGGTTAGGATGGGAGCAATGTTGACCAGGACATCAGACTGGGGTTTCTTGTTTTTGTTATTTTAACACTATTTTTAAACTCTTGAACAAGTGTAGGGACTATTTTAACATTCTAGGTATAGAAGAAGTAGCTTTTATAACACAGCAGTGTTAATTCTAAGTGAAACAGAAGCCCTCTTTGTAAACCCTGAAAACTAGACCCTGAAAGTAAAAACAGGGAGAAGAATGGATGTGTTTACTACATTTATCAGAAGCCATTATATTAAAATGGATTGGAGCAGATTAAAACTTTTCCTCTTCTGTTTGTAGATGGCTCTGAGAGATTCCTCTGTGAATCTGTTTTCAGCTATCAAGTGGCATCTACGCTTAAACAGGTGAAACATGGTAAGCACATGAGTACTGTGTACTTAACTGTGAGAATGAACTTACTAGGGAGTGGAAGGGTGGGAGAGGAGGACTTAGAAAGGTCAGAGTACTCTGTAACAAAAACTCAGCAAGGCTGCTTAAGTGGACTTCCCAAATTGCCTGCAGACAAGAACATTCTACAGTTCTTAATCCACACATAATATTACATTCAGACTTAAATTTGAAGTCAAAGGGGTTAGTTTTCTAGGGGAGTTAATGCTTCCCACTCCTCTTGTATTGCTTTTTCCACTCCTTCCTGAAACCTTCCTTTCCTGTTGTCCTCCACTGTTACCACTGTCTGCATCTTCAGGTATGTCTACCTGGATTCCAAGATCCTGGTAGCACCTTTTCTATTCTATCGTGGCTTACCAGATCTTCATTTATGCATCAGGGAACTCTGTTCCACCACCAAACCAGACTATTTCTCCCCTGAGAACATAATGTTGGGGTGGGCAGGTGTGGGGGGAGCTGCAATTGCTTGTAACCCTAGGTTTTTGGTTTTTTGGGTTTGTTTTTTGTAGCATACAGGATCTTAGTTCCCCAACCAGGGATAGACCCAGTTCCCCCTGCAGTGGAAGCACAGAGTCTTAACTACTTGTAACCAGTCACAAATTTAGTAGACAAGTGGCACGGAGGATAACTACTACTATTTTTTTTAAGATTGTCTTAAATAATTATCCTACAATTAAAAATAAAATATAAAGAAAAGATTTAAGTCTTCTGACAACATAGGGTAAGACCCCATTACTAGAATATCGAGGGGGATAAATCCTTCTAGAAATTATTTTTAAATCAGTCATCATTTTGGTGCTTGGTGTATTATTATTAAAAAATACTATCTCCTCGATTCTTTACAGATCAGCAGGTTGCTCGGATGGAAAAACTAGCTGGTTTGGTAGAAGAGCTGGAGGCAGATGAGTGGCGATTTAAACCCATCGAGCAGCTGCTGGGATTCACACCCTCGTCAGGTTAATCTGGCCTGGATGGTCATCTCGGGTGCACAGCAAGTGCAGGTCTAGCAAGGAACTTTTCTTACAATGTATATAGCCATCCAGAGACTCACGGCTCCATCACTGAATTGTTAATTCACATTCATACTTGGTTTCTCTGTACCTATACACAAGCAACAAATTCTTAAGTGTGTGATCTTGCAGGGAAATTTTTTGCTTATTTGTTTAAAAAAGTATTGAGAATCGGATTTAGACAATCGACATCAGAGAACCAGGAAGTTTGAGTTTAAAAGAGATTTATGAAACTTCACAATCCCGGACACATGCCAGAATTGGCCAGAGGAAAGACATCCCTCCTGTCATTCACACAGTTCCTAGAATCCTCACCAGTCAAGTCCAAGGTCAGGATCTGGGGTTATAAAATACATTTCTGACCTAAAACCCTTCTTTTTGCAGATGAATGTGATTTCGACTCAGGACTTGTCCAAATTAGGAATTTTTTAATGTTTGGGATTTTTTCTATTTTTAGACATCTAATTCTATAGATTCTAACTTTTTCTAACCTCTTCTAGGCATGCCAAATGCTGGCAAAAAGAATTGCTTTTTGAATGTTGAAGTTCTTGTAAAAAATAAAGCAGTGAGCAAAATCCTTTTAAACACAGAAATCCTGAGTTCATCTTGTTGGTGGGCTCTGGCAATTCTGTAGCAAATAAATCCTTTGAAAGAACTCCAAATTGGTTTCTTTATCCTTTCAAAGCCTCAGGGATTTGGGATAGGGGAAAGAGGTCAAATTACTTTTGTATGAAAAGGGAATCTAAAAACCATTTCTCCTAAACAAATGGTAGATTTGCTTCATCTCAGGGATATTTGTCTTTTTAGAAGTATATGAATTTATCATCAATATCTAAGTAGGTGTTTAGCCATGATAAGGAAAAACCTGATAAGCTAAGAGATAATCTTTGTTTTTACTCATGGGACCCCCACATCCACACTACATAGTTAGGAGAATCATTTAGATTGTATGCAAATTTTGCCCCAGACAGAATTTGCTTTTCTTCTCATTAATAACTTGTTCCTGACCTGCTTAGAGTTGGTTAATTATGAATAAATAAAATCCCAGTAGCAGTTGGCCTTAATCTCAGGAGTTCAGAATATTTTAATATATACTTCATGACAGGGAGGTGGTGACCTCATTGAGTCGATAAGGAGTCTGAGCACAGGGAAGATAAAGACCTGCACATGGCCACATAGCCCAGACTCCAAAGAAAATCTTGGAACTTAAAACAGGTTGCAGTTGATTGACAATTCAGTCCACTAACCTTGTCTCTGAAGCACATCAGAGCACAAAAATTTCCAGCCCTCAAACTCCTAATTTCCATATAATACTTCTTAACCTAAACGAGTTCCATTATTGAAAGCCGTTGAGTTTCCTAACATTGTCCTTTTAGGTATCAACCATCTTCATGATTACCAAAGGAAAAATTTTAAATACCTAGTCTGCAATAAACCTTTCAATCATATTTTCAGTGACAGTTCAAAAGCAATCACTAGCTTTCATTTGATTTATGTAACTATAGGACCCAGACACTGTATTACCTCGTCTTTACCCTCTGGCATTGAACTTAAAGAATTTTTGACTCTCTCAGTTGTACATTTCTTTTCATGGCCTTAGAAATTGAAGAGATCTATAGAGTTCAGTGGAAATACTTTCTGAAGCACCTTTTCCAGTGACCATCAGCTTCTCTTAGAGTGCTGCCGGAAACAAGAGCCTCACTGAAGACGGCCCCTCCCTCTCTGCACCTTTCTGTTGGTCATTATGTCTCATCCATAACTCCTGTTACCATGCTCTGGGCTTGAAGATGGACCTGTTGTTCATCTTTCCTCAGTTCTGCACTCATTATGTTCCAGTCACTCAAAGGAATTAATTATAGTCCTTTCAGTAACACTGCAAGATGTGTAAAAAAAAAAAAAAAAAAACCCTAATACAGATGAACTTGAAGCTCAGAGAAGGCATTACTACATGCCCAGGCTCCCTAGCTAAGTAAGTGGCCAAGTCTGGATTTGAACTGAGTGTGCCAGACTCCAAAGCTGAGATTATTTTATATATAATATATAATTGAAAGGTTTACATACACACACACATATATGTATCATGCTTCATCCCACTGACCCCAACCCAGTGCCTTGTACAAAGAAAAACCCTAAAACTTTTTTTTTTTTTTTAATGATAAAATGAATTAACTACCTGGAGGAAATAAACCTTATTACCACCCTCCCTGCTTCCTCTCTTGGTGATAAGGTGATAAGGAACAGCCTCTTCCTTTAAGGACTGATAGGAAGTAGCTATGTCAGTATCTACATAACCTTTTAGGATTTGGCATGATAAAGTTAGATGCTTAATGGATACATACCTAAGTGTGCAAGGAGGAAGACAGGGAAGATGGCAGCTAACAGCCAGGATTTCACAGACAGCCACCATCTTAAAGCTGATGGTAACGAGTGTTTCAGTGCATAAAACACTTTGCAGTTTCATAAATGTCTCATCTTGAGTCCCACATCAACCCTGTGAGATAAATGAGGCCGGCAGTTAACAGTTGAGGAAACCAGTACAGAGAAGGTAAGGTACCAAGATTATTAACCAAAGTATAGTTAATAATATAGGCCTTTCAAACCTTTATGCCTTCTAGTTCGTCATACACCAGAAAATGTGAAGGCAGAATTTGCTAATAAAGATTGTTCATATCAGTTTGATACATAATTCCATATAAGTGCCTTGTCTCATGGTAATGAGACATAAATAGTAAACTTACATAAAGCTGGTTTTACTTTTATGAAGTTAAAAATCTTACTTTTTGACTTTAATTGTCTAAGATCAGCATTGAAGTCCTCAGTTTTCACTGATAAGCTTAAGTGCTTTATTTGTTAGTGCCATCCTATGCCTGATACTCACCTGGAATGACAGTGGTCTGGAACTCTAAATCAAGTTTCTAACCCTAGGATCTCTCTGCTCAGTCCATTTACTTGAAGCCTTCGGCTTCCCTTCCCCGGCATGATTGGGAGTCCTTGAATTCCTTGTTCCCGATCAGAACACCAGATACTGAAGTGGTTGAAACTTTGGACCTTAAGGCCAAGCCAAAGGTAGAAGAAGAGAGAGGACCAGGAGATGCCTATCATCCATAAGAAAGAGGAGGAACCTGCCCAAGGACATGGTTCCCTTTCAGGCAAACCCAAGAGACACTACACTTGGAGGAGAAGGCAGTTATGCTTCTCCCTCTCCTTTTGTCAGACCACCTAACCTTGCCTAAAATATCTTTCCTGGCTGCCTTGTAATTACCCAAAGTTCCAAGCAAGACAAATCCTCTCCACAAAAGAGGTACAGGGTTTAACTAACAGATACTTGGGGAAGTTTGGGGTTGCAGGCAGAATACAAATGATGCCGGATCTCTGGGTTCCCAGAGCCGAGTTGGGATGGAGATGGTACCAAGAGTGAAGAATGGGAGGAGGAGGCTGGAACCGGCCCCTGTGCTACTAGCCTGCCTTCTTATTTTGCATCTGGTCGAAGAGGGAGTCTCAGAATTTAGAGCTGAATGGAAGAGACCTTAGAGACCATCTAGTTCATCCCCGTGGTTAACAGGATGTCAGGCCCCTATGTGTCTCATTGCTTTATGTATATTCAGTACCTAGAACACTAGCTGGCACATAGTAGGTGTGCTGCAGGTATTTATTGAGTGAATGGAAGTATGAATTTGTTGTATGTTTACCCTCATGTAGAAGCTGGGCTAGCTATGGTGCAGCATCCATACTGGAGAAACACCTAAGGTAATTAACTGACAAGACAATAAGCCAGAGCCCAGCCCAGAGCTCTCTGTAATGCTGTACTGACAGGTGGAAGCTGTGTCCTAAACAGCCATGGGAGGAGCCTGGGCAAATGATGTTGGTGGCTCCCTGCCTTCCTCATAGGCTCCGGCACACAGGCCCAGTGGTGGTTCCCCACGTCAGCATCCACAAGCTGCTCTCCACCTCTCCAGATACTCTGATTTCTCCAGCCTCTCCAGCTCCCTAGAGAAGCTGTTTCCCCAGAATCCACTTACTTCGTATTAATAATATAAGCTCTTTAGGGAAGGTAATGAAACAACATACAGTTTATTAACAGGAACAACAGCTGCTGCTGCTGCTGCTCCTGCTGCTAAGTCACGTCAGTCGTGTCCGACTCTGTGCGACCCCATAGAAGGCAGCCCGCCAGGCTCCTCTGTCCCTGGGATTCTCCAGGCCAGAATACTGGAGTGGGTTGCCATTTCCTTCTCCTGTGCATGCATGCATGCTAAGTCACTTCAACCGTGTCCTACACTGTGCAACCCCAGTGACAGCAGCCCACCAGGCTCCTCTGTCCACAGGATTCTCCAGGCAAGAATACTGGAGTGGGTTGCCATCTCCTTCTCCAAAGGAACAACAGAGAGGATGTTTATTTCCATATGTCTTTTATTCATTTACAGACATTTACTGAGCACTTACTCTGTGTCTAGCATCTGCTAAATGCTGAGGATATGCTGTCAATCAAGACACAGTCATCAGCTTTGAGTTTATATAAATATATTAAAAGAGATAAAAGAGTAGTTTTCAGTCTAAAAACTGTCTGGTATCAGAAACCATGTAAAATCAGAGACAGCTAACCCAGCTGAGCAAGGGTCAGAGAAGACTTCCTGGAAGGATGCTGTTTAGGCTAAGACCTGGAGAACACGTAGGTGGGGTGAGAAGGAAGGACTTTCTAGATGGAAGGTACAAAATATGCAAAGGCCCAAGAGTGAGGAAGGGCATCATCCTTCTGTGGGGCTGCGGGTGCTTTGTTATGGATGATTCATAAAGACAAGAGATGAGACAAAACTGGACCTGATGGGTTTTGCTAAGGAATTTGAACTTCAACTAGAGGACAGTGGGGAACTATTAAAAGGTTTGAAGTAGCGGAATGACAAGATCTGGTTTCAGTTTAGAAATCTTAGCTGCAAGGAAGGAGAAGGCAATGGCACCCCACTCCAGTACTCTCGCCTGGAAAATCCCATGGACGGAGGAGCCTGGTAGGCTGCGGTCCATGGGGTTGCTAAGAGTCAGACACGACTGAGCAACTTCACTTTCACTTTTCACTTTCATGCATTGGAGAAGGAAATGGCAACCCACTCCAGTGTTCTTGCCTGGAGAATCCCAGGGACAAGGGAGCCTGGTGGGCTGCCGTCTGTGGGATCGCACAGAGTCGGGCATGACTGAAGCGACTTAGCAGCAGCAGCTGCAAGGAACAGTGGCAAACAGTGGTGATAAGACCCAGATCCTTTTGGAAGCTGTCGTGGAAATCCAGGGGAGACCTAACTGCAACCTTAAAAATGTGGAGACAAGAGGATAGATTTTAACTTGAGAGCTACTCAAGGAATAGCCTATGTGGGACTTGGTGGCTCGTCAGACTTGGAAAATTCAGGTAGGACACCTGGGTTTTGGGTCTCAATAGCTGATGGACAGGATTCTTTATTCTCTGAGACAGGGATACAGGGAGAGATGTGGATTCAAGGAGATATCTGGCAGGTGACTCTGGTCTATAGCTCAGGAGAGTGATCTGGGCTAGAGTTAGATTTGGGACTCTCTATGGCAGCCCACTCCAGTGTTCTTGCCTGGAGAATCCCAGGGACAGGGGAGCCTGGTGGGCTGCCATCTGTGGGGTCGCAGAGAGTCAGACACGACCGAAGTGACTTAGCAGCAGCAGACTATCTCTGGGTTTCCCTGGAGGCTCAGAGGCTAAAGCGGCTGCCTGCAATGTGGGAGACCTGGGTTCAATCCCTGGGTCGGGAAGATCCCCTGGAGAAGGAAATGGCAACCCACTCCAGTACTCTTGCCTGGAGAATCCCATGGACAGAGGAGCCTGGTAGGCTACAGTCCACGGGGTCGCAAAGAGTTGGACATGACTGAGCGACTTCAGTTTCACCTTTTTTTCTTTTCAAACTATCTCCAGACTAGAGATGTGCAGCCAAAGGTGGGCATGAATGGCACTGCCCAGGGAGAGAACCCAGAGTGAGAAGAGAAATGGAGCCTTCTCAGAGCAGGAAGAGGAGCCCAGGAAAGCAACTGGCAGGAAGTCACCAGAAATACTGGAAAATGAGGAATATGGCATCAGGGAAACCAGGAGAAAGGACATTTTTTTTTTTTTTTTTGAAAGGACATTTTAAGAAGGAGGCTGCTGCAAACACCAGTATCTGGTGTAGCCAAGCAGTTAAGTGACAGGGGTGGAGAAGGCCTTTGGACTTTACCAAGGAGCTTGTTGGTGACTTTGTCCCAAGAGCAGCCACCTAAGTGGTACAGTGGAGGCAGAGCCAGTCTGCTGTGGCTGGGAGAGTGAGTGGAAGGTGAAAACGTGGAGCCAAATCTCGGCAACACTTTTAAGAAGTTCAGTGGTAAGGGGAAGCAAAAATGAGGGGCAGGGAGGGTGACAGTTAAAGGAAGAAACACAGTCAAGACATTTGTTTTTGGGAGAGGCCAGAGAGAGGGCATGATTGAGGGTGTGAGGTCCCTGACAAGTAGGAGGGGTGGGATCCAGAGCCCAGGGGGAGTAATTATTAGAGGGGAGGGAGGGCGAAAGGGTAGCGCTGATGTGGGTAAAGGCAGGTGAGGTGGCAGGAAGTTGAGGGAGTTCCCATCAGAAGGCTCCTATTTTCTCTGTGATGCAGGAGGCAAGTTGGTCTGTGGCCTGTGGCAGGAGGAGGCGGGAACAGTGGGATTGGGAATGGTCCCTATGAAGAATGGGAAGGAGTTGACCAGGGTTAGCTGCCAAGCACATTCAGGGGCCATTTGCAGTTCAAGTCCCTAAATTTGCCATGGCACCAGTCACTGGAGAAGTTTCCCAGGATCTCCTAGCAGCCTGGCAGTAGGAATAGAAAAAAATTAAAATGCATAGTTGGTGGTTACAGTTTTACACGGGAAGCACAAGAGGGTAAGCAAATGGTCTGGGGCTAGTGAGGGAAGGAAGTGAAAACAAGAAGAGGTTACCAGAGAGAGATTAGAAGGGTCAGACATTTCTTGAGGGCCTACTATGTCTCTGAGGACAAAGATGGGGCAATAGTTCCCAAACCTAGCTGTGCCTCAGAATTAAGCTTAATAAAAATACAGACTTGTTGGCCTGATTCCTGGGATCCAACAGGTCTATGATTGGGGGTCTCGTGTAACTCTCCTGCAGCCAGTTTAGAAAACACTTAGACCAGTGAAAAACGCAGACAAGTAAACAGAAATATGGAATCTATACAGCACCATAATTCCATGACTCTGGTCTAGATGGGGTGCTGTGGAAGCCAAGAGGGCTTGGTGGTGGGAAGGAAGGGGAGATGACAAGGAAGTTTTCCTAGGGAAGGTGAACCTGGGCTTGAGCAGACTGGTCAGTTGGGGTTAGAGGGGAAGATGCCAGAGGAGCATTCCAAGTACAGCGACTAGCACGTGCATTTGTGGAACTCCAAGCCATTTGGTGTGGCTGGAGCTGAGCCCGTACTGGGGAAGGGTGTGCCCTCTCAGGAGAAGGAAGCAAAAAGCAGACTGTTCTGAGCCTTGCTCTACTTTCCATCAAGGCAGCATTTCTCTGACAGGGCCCAGGGTACACCTAAGAGGCCAAGGATCCTGCCCTTCACAATAAATAACTCGGGAAGCAGGCTCCTCAGGGCCCAGAAGCTTAAGCCCCGTAGTCTGGTATAAAGCATCGAAGTGATCTTTACCGGCCACTAGGCAATACTGTCGGAGAAGGCAATGGCACCCCACTCCAGTACTCTTGCATGGAAAATCCCGTGGACGGAGGAGCCTGGTAGGCTGCAGTCCATGGGGTCGCTAAAAGTCGGACACGACTGAGCGACTTCACTTTCACTTTTTACTCTCATGCATTGGAGAAGGAAATGGCAGCCCACTCCAGTGTTCTTGCCTGGAGAATCCCAGGGAGAGGGGAGGCTGGTGGGCTGCCATCTATGGACACGACTGAAGCGACTTAGTAGCAGCAGCAGGCAATACTGTTCACAGTACTGTTGCTCTGGCAGAGAAACTAAGCATTTACAGATTTGTACTTATTTACTTACTTTTAGGGGAAGGCAGATGTTCCAAGCTCAGAATTACTGAAAGAACCTCCCTTCTGGGCTCTGAGCCAAACCAGGATAAGAGGCAGTCTGAAGGGATCAAATTTAAAGTATATAGACGTTGTGGACAGATGTTGTTCCCCGCCGACTGGTTTCTCCTCCTTCCTTGCCTGGCCCTGAAGGCCTGAACTAAACTCCCACACCCTCTTCTCCCTCTCCTTATTCTCAGAAATCTCCAGGCATATAAACCACACAAGCATGGGCATTTCATCTGTTTAGCAAACCTAAAGTTCATGCTTGGGGGTTGTTGAAGTCAGATTCTACCCACTTAACTTTTTGCAAAGTCTCCAAAATACAGTAAATCTGGAATATTCTATGAAGTCAGGGCAACTTAGCTCTCCAACATACCGCCTAGAGGACAACCTAGGACCTTCTATCCTGGACCAGTGTTGTTGCTCAGAGAAGACTCAAGGCTCATTCTGTGATACTGCTTCAATGCTCAAGGCTAGAGCGCTTTTTGAAAGCACTCCTGATCATGAAAAGGAAAATCACAGTCTCCCAGCCAGCCTGAGATGCAGCTGGAGGACCCAGGCGCTATTGCCTCCAGAGACCTACGGACTCTGGAGCCAGGAAGAAAGCAAGACATCATCCCCATGCCATCTCTTGGTACAGAGAAGAATTCATTCTGAGAGCAGAGCTAGAAAACAGCAGAAGCGGAGAGGGATGCCCAAGGAGGAAGGCAGTGCTGCGCGGTCTGGGAGCGCAAGCCCTGGCTGCACCCGTCGTTAAGACTTACTCACTCTGCTGCCAACCGGTGGGCGTCCTCACTGGGAAATATGAAAGCAGAGGCTCAACCTCAGAGTTCTACACCTCTTCATGACCCTGGGGAATCACTGAATCTGAGAACAGAGAAACCATCATCCATCCTGAGTTTTTGCAGTCTCTTTTGAGTCCTGCTGGCTCTGTGGCCAAAATGAACCTTCCATGAAAAAAGAGTTCGGCTCCTAGAAGGTGTCAATCTAACACTCTTCAGTTGAAAAGCTGCTGAGGGGAGGAGGACTCCCCTGGTGGTCCAGTGGCTAAGACTCTGCGCTCCCAATGCAGGGGCCCTGGTTCAGTCTCTGGTCAAAGAACAAAGATCCCACATGCTGTAACTGAAAAGATCCTGAGTGTCACAAACTAAGACCCAATGCAGCCAAATAAATTAATTAATGTTTTCAAAAAGAAAAAAAGAAAAGCTGCCAAGGGGGATAGGAAAGGCCTCAGTGAGTGAACATGAGGGCCCAGGCCCAGCACCCACGCCTCTCACTTGGCACATAGGCTCTCGGGTAGGTACAGGTCATGTCCAGGCACTGGAGACTCAAAGAACGTTCATCATGGTTAATACGTAGTGAGGAATTACTATATGTGGGACACTGTGCTAAGCACTTCAGACACATAATGCCATTTACTTACTGGGAGAGGGTAGCAGAAAGGCTATGTGGGGCAGAGGAAGCCACCAAGAGATGGCAGGAAAGAATCCCATAGTCTAAGAGCTGAAGGGCCTTGGCAACTGTATTCCTTTGGGCTAGGGCTGCCAATAACAAAGTACACAGACTGAGTGGCTTAAACAACAGAAACTTAATTACCTCATAGTTTTGAAGTCTGGAAGCCCAAGATCAAGATGCCACCATGGTTGGTTCACCGTGGTTGGTTCCTGCTGGAGATTGAGGGAAAGGATCTGTTTTAGGCCTCTCTCCTTGGCTTATACATGATCACCTCCTCTCAGTGTCTCTTTACATCATCATCACTCGTGCACGTCTGTGTCCAAATCTCCCTTTTCTTTAAGGATGCCAGTCATCATCTTAGATTAGGGCTCACCCTACTGACCTCATTTTAACTTGATTACCTTTATTAGGTTCTATCTCGAAGTGGCTCAGTGATAAAGAACCCTTCTGCCAGGGCAGGAGATGTGGGTTCGATGCTTTGGTCGGGAAGATCCTCTGGAGAAGGAAATGGCAACCCACTCCAGTATTCTTGCCAGATTCCAATGGAAAGAGGAGCCCGGTAGGCTACAGTCCATGGGCATGCGAAGAGTCGGACATGACTTAGTGACTAAACAACATCATCTCCAAATAAGGTCACACACTAAGTTACTGGGGTTAGGACCTCAATATATAAATTTTGAGAAGGGACACAATTACTCCTGTAACAGCGATGATGTTTAACCAAACCGTGTCCTTTTATAATTGAGGATATTGAAGTCTCAAGTGAGCAAGTGACTCACACAGGGTGGCACAGCAAATTGGCAAACTTAAAACTAGACCCCAGGTCTTTGGGAGCTGCAGGCTTTGTGCTTATTTCCCTGGAGTAGCAGTAGTGCCAGCTTTGGGAAGTTCCTTCTCTCAGAAGGGAATCCCTGAGCTTGGACAAATCTGGGAAGCACCCAGTCGGATCTCTTTATCAGCCTGTGGTGAGGACACACTAAAACTCTCTTACAAATCCAGATTTGGGAAAAGACTCTGAAATGCTAGAGTGGAAAAACCCTTATTAATGGAGCATAATATAAGCACCAGGGTTTATTTTCAATGACCAGGCCCCTCATTAAGGAGGCAGACATGTAGCTGTCATAAAGGAAGAGCTTTGCTGCTTATTTGCTGCCCCCAACAGCTCAGGTTGCTGAGTACAGCTGGGTGGTGCTGGCTGCTCACAGACTCCCCCACTGTTTACTCTCTGGGCTTACCTCTGCCTCCAGGCTGGCATCTGGCCTCTCTGCAATCAGTTGTGACAACTCACTAAAAAGAGTCTTTTGCAAGTCTCATGCAACATGCAGGAGCAACATGAGTTGAAAAGCCTTGCTCTTGCAGTTTCAAAAACAAGGAGGCAAAAATTGAGATTGAATATAGTACGGAAGTGTGGGTGACACCAAACCGCAGATGAGTTGATAGGCTGTGGGGAAGGAAGTGAAAAGTTCACCTTGTCCTTCCCTGTAACAGAGGGCTGTTGGTTTTGTAGAGGTTTGCTTTTTTAAAATCTTTTCATTCAATAAAAATAGCTCGGTAGGATAACATATTATAGCATTCGTGGAAATAAAAACTAGGAACCACATCATACAATGTTCTCCTCCAAACCTGGCCCTGGTTTCCCAGGCAGCTCCCAGTTCCTTCTGATTTATGCAGCAGCCGTGGAGGCCCTCGCCCCATCCCAGGTGGAGGCTGGCCTTCAGGGAGGAAGGGAGGAGGTGGTTCAGAGTTATCAGCTGTTTCCCTTGCTTCTGAGCCAAGACCCTCGCCTCAGCTAGAAACCCAACTTTGTCCCCAGTGTCTGCCTTCCGCACCGTGAAAAGTTTCCATCACAAAGGGCTGATTCAGGAAACCAAGGTTAGAAGCAAACGGTCTTATTTGAAAATGGTGAAGGCCAGCCAGGTTTTGGGCTTCCTGCATTGATTGCTCTCCCGGGGCCTGGGACCAGCCCAGCAGGGTGGGGCCCTGCAGCTCTGCAGGTTACAGGATGTGAAAGTGGGGACTGAGGTTAGGAAAAAGAATAAAAGGCTAGGACCAGAACACACCCAGCAGAAGGCCATGTGCAGTTCTCCTCTTCAGGGTTTCCTGTGGGTACACTGAGAACATTGTGTTCTGGCTGTGAACTTACCCAGCTGAGCAGGCTCCAGATTCGGCCCCTGGGTCCTAGTGCTGCCTCTTACTAGCCTCAGCCTTTACTCACCTGCACCACATGAAGCCCACTGTGGGATCCCAGGAGGCCACTTCCACTGTGCCCTCCCTACTGCGTGAGGCCCCACGACCAGACTGTGGGCACTGATGTTTCCAATCATCATGAAGCGTCCTCAATTTGCTTTGCATTGTCACGTAACAACATCTCATGTTCCTCATGACAAAACATCCTTCAGATGACAAAACTGAGGCTCTGGGAAACTGGGAGGAACAACCAAAATCAGAAACTCAAGGTTTTTGTACCCAGATGTCCTGACACTTTATTGTTCAGTTGCCCAGTCGTGTCAGACTGTTTGCGACAACATGGACTGCAGCATGCCAGGCCTCCCTGTCCCTCACCATCTCCCAAAGTTTGCCCAAGTTCATGTCCACTGCATCAGTGATGACATCCAGCCATCTTATCCTCTGACACCCTCTTCTCCTGCCCTCAATCTTTCCAAGCATCAGGGACTTTTCCAATGAGTTGGCTGTTCACATCAGATGACCAAAATACTGGAGCTTCAGCTTCAGTCCTTCCAATGAGTATGCAGGGTTAATTTCCTTTAAGATTGACAAGTTTGATCCCCTTGCTGTCCAAGGGACTCTCAGGAGTCTCCTCCAGCACCACAGTTCAAAGGTATCAATTCTTTGGCGCTCTGCCTTCTTTACTGTCCAGATCTCACAAACGTGTGACCAACTGCAAAGTCCATAGCCTTGACTATATGGACTTTTGTTGGCAGAGTAATGTCTTGCTGTGCAAACCTGACACTTTAGGGATAACTATTTTAAGACCAGCACACTTCAAATCATTAAAATGAATGTAAGCCTTTACCCTCAAAATTTCTCTCCAGACGAATTTGAGGAAAAAGTGATTTCCTAACAAATTCTCCAAAACAACTGAAAGCTCAGGCATGTGGTGTAGAACTGTCCAGAGGAGCTTGGAGAGCCCAGTGCTGTCTGCCCTGTGCCTCAACCCCCTGTAACTGCCACCAGGAGCCTGTGTGAAGCCCCACAGCAGGCCTGGCTTGTTCAGGGCCTGGGTAGGTCTTGAAACTCAGAGGAGTATGCTGGGCCCCAGCCCCAGGAGCCAAGAATCAATGGGCCAGTAGAGCAGGGAAGGGGCCTTAGGAGGGGGGTGGAAGCACTCTGGTTAGAAGAGATTTTTACAATTTTCAAAGTGAGTTCTGGATTGTCAATTCCTCTACTAGATGGTAAGCCTCTTTTTCCAAATCATCCTTGTATCCTGGGGGTATGCTGGTTCTTGGTAAACAGTTGCTGAACCACCTGAATGGAAATCTCTCACGGGAAGGAAGGCCGTGCCTGCAGCTATGGAGGTCATTCCCAACTGCACATTGAGCACCTACTGTGTACTAAGTAAGCACTGTTGATAAAGGGCACACAATTGCTAAAAACAAACATACAAAAGGAAAGGCAACCATGGTGTTGGCCCCTCCCAGAGATCAGAGTCTTCTGGAAAGAAAGGCATTCAATAAGCAAGAACAATTCCAAGGGTCCAGGGTTATCCTAGAGCAAGTCCAGAGTGCTGTGACCGCGTGCAGAGCAGGGAGACCTAAGGACGCTGAGGACCCAGAAAAGTCCTTGAGGAAGAGCTCTTCAAACTGAGACCCAAAGGGGAGTTAGGAATTAGCCAGAGGAAGGAGGCTGGGAAAGGGAGCTTCAAGCAGAGGTAACAGAACTTGTGAAGACCTGAATTTAAAGAGCCAGTGGCTCACTCAAAGAACTGAGAAATGTCTTCTATGTCTCCAGAACCCCACCAGTGGGAACTCTAGTTCTCACTTCAGGGTCGAGTCCAGCCGCTGTTACTGTCCATGAGAAAGGAAACCTGCCACCTCCCTGTGGCCTTCCCCTAGACTCTAGGCTCCAGGCTCCAAATCAGAGGAATCCTAAAAACTGCCTGGGATATATCTTGAGGCAGAAAGGCCATGAGCGTGGCCTGAAAGGGCAGGTACTAGTCCAGGCATGGGGACCCTGAGCTGAGATGCTGGGCAAGTCACTTCCCAATTTCCAGGATTTATGTACTCTCAGTAGGTAGCCTGACACTCAGACCTTCCTGAATTAATGAATGACTGCAGTTTCCATCTGGAAAAAGATTTCTTCCAATGCTAAGATTCTGGGTTTGAGACCTACATTCAGTCCTTCCCAGGATTCTTCTGGCAACAGAAGTGCCAAGAAAGGAATGAGTACACTGACCAGCACACCCGCAGCCAATGTTTGTTGAATGAATGTGTGATTGCTCTCCCTGAAGTCACCCTAGAAGCTTTGATGGATCCTTGCTTCTCTTAGCAGCTGCTCTGATCTCTATCACTCCTAACCCTGTGCAGTCATTATTGCCCACATACTTCACAGGCAGACATCAGATTTAGTGGTGAAAATAAATCCTAGATCTTGTCTTTAGGATCCATCCTAGAGGAAGATGATAAAAGATGACTGCAGGAAGCTGAGAGGCAGTGTAAGGAAAGAAGAGAGAGGACTAAGATGGTCAGAGTCTGAAAATCAGTGCGCATTCTCACGTAACACTCCCTGTCTTAGAAACCCCAAACCTTCCCAGTGCTCTGCCCCCTCCAATGAGCAGCTAAAACTCACCAGAGCTGGCTTGGAAGAGCTCTGGAAATGAACAAGTGCTCCCTGAGCCACCAGTCCCCTGACTGCCCTGAATCAGGCACTGTGGTAAGGGCAAGAGTTCCCAGCTGGGCACACCCTGAAATGCATTTTCCCTCTCCTGTGGGTTTCCAGGCTAGCCCACAGAAGCCTGATTCATCCACAACCACACTGAAACATAGAATTAATTCCAGCTATACCCTGGGTGAGCTAGGCCATTATGGCAACCAAACCACCACTTACAGCATTATTTTGATGGGAAAATGTGTTCTGAGCTCCAAGCAACCAAATTATAAGTGGGACACAGGCACACCCAGGTTCGAATCCCAGTTTTAACACGTCCTAACCATGCGGTCAGGGGCAAGGCACTATCTTCCCCAGACTCAGTTTCTTGATTTGTAAAAGAACACTTCCTTTAGGAGGCTGGAGTGCTGACTGAATAGGCCCCTGTGAAACTGCCCCGTGGCAGACGTCTCCCCCTTTCCTTTCACAGGCGCTTTTGGGGAGACATGGAGGTAGGACTCCCAACACAGTCCCTCTGCGGAGGGTTTACCCAGCGGGCACGGTGGCAGCCCTAGCACTGGACTCAGGCTCAGAGCAAGTGTTCACGGGATAAACTGAGCTGCTGTCTTAGAAATCACAGAACATTCCTCATCTTTGACCTTCTCCAGGCTTTGATGGGCTTATCTGAGCCAAGAAACTTCTCCTGCCCCAACTCAGCTCCCTCTTTCCCAATCTCTCCATGAACAGCAGTGTTCTGGTTTCCTTTGCTCCCGTTTCTAGTCTGATTTCCTTTACTTTGCCTCCAGAAGGGGCCAGAAGCCCTGACCTTTCACCAGAGCCTGGACGTGTGCCCACAAGAGCAGGCAGGGGGCGGGCAGAGACCCAGGCCACACCTGCAACCGGCCAGTGGAAGGCTGGCCGACTCCTCCTGCTGCCTTTGGTTCTGGCCCCTCCTTGCTCTGTTTATTTCCAAGCTGCAGCAAGAACGGTCTGTACTCAAAGGATGGTGAAACAGCCAAGGAATCCGTAGGGTCCTAAAGGTCGACCTTCTTCCTTTCCTTGCCCTTGTTCCCAAAAGTTAGTTTCCTGGCCTTGGGCTCCTTGTCCCCTACCCAGGGTCACAGGCACTGTGGTGGTCAGTCACCTTGAATGAGCCTCTCCTACGCTGCCCCATGCTTCCACAATTGTCTCCACAGCCATCCTCACTTCTCCCCATCTGGAACCACAGAGCTGTCCCAGATCCTCCCTCCCTCTGTCCAGATCTTGTCAGCGCCCTCTTCTCACTGGGTCTCCATGCCCACCTCTATCTAACCCAAAACCCAGTTAGCAGTCCTGCAATAGCAAAAAACCCCAAAAATCTCTTGTGAGAGTAATACAAGCTCATGATAAAAATCCAATTTCCAGTGTCTCTACAAAGCAAAATAAAAGTAACCTTAGTTTTTAACCTGAAAAGCAAAAAAAAGATATGAAGTGAAAAAGTAAAAGCCTTTCCCTCCCCTCCATCCCTCAGAGATAACCTCTGTGGACAGTATCCGTCTAGATGTTTTCTCTGCACATGTGTGTGTCTGCTGGGGAGTGTCCTCTGTTTTTCTTTCAGAATGAGATTAGAGGATACAAATTGTTCTGCAACTTGTCCTTTTTACCTAACAACATATCTTGGGCATTTTTCCAAAACTGACCTCACTCTTTTTAACATCAACATAATGCTCCATGATTTGGAGCTTATTTAACTGTTTGCCACAGACACTCAAGGTGGTTTTCAGTTTTTTCTGTCACTATCGAACTTGCTCTCAGCCTCTGGTCTCAAGCCTCCAATCTGCCTTCCACACCGCTGCTGGATTGCAACACCCAGTCTATCATTCCTCGATCAGCTGTCTTCCTTGCATTAGGGTTATACACGAGGTGTCTTATCTTTCCTCCTAGGTCTTAAGCTCAGGACAGGGTGTTAGCCTTAGAGGTCCTGGCAAGGACAGCCTATAGACTGTGCAGTTTTTGAGCCAATCTCAGTGCTGCCCTGGGAAAGTGGAAGGAGGTTCTCAGGCCACGTGGATATTCATTTTCTTTTTCATATTTGTATGCTGACAACTCTGGGGGCCTGGCTTGTGCCAGGCACTGGAGCTCTGAGATGAAACAGATACAGATCCCAGCCTCTCAGAGCTTGCAGTTCAGTGGGAAAGACAGGCATTGTACATCCACACAGATAAATACATGGATAATTACATATGGGATGAGGGCTTTGAAAGGAAACAACCAAGGAGATGGGATGGGGCCACCAGTAGCGAGGGCCAGTGAAGCCGGCAGACCGTGGGATCTGGTTCCCATTCTAGGCCACTTCCCCTTTACTCTTCTCAGCTGATGAGAAGGGAAATCCCCCTTTCAGTTTTAACTTTCTGTGACAATAAGACACGCTATCAGAGCTCAGTGGTAGCAGAGTTCCCCAGGCCAAATACTTATTGAGCATATACCACATGTAGATGACATACAGAGGTAGGGGTGTGTGTGTGTTGGGGGGAGTTGTGGTGTTAGGTGTTTAAAGATTTAAAATAGGTGACCTCTGGAGGAGTTTACAACTTGATGGAACATCACACCCAGGAGAGGATCATGTCAATATACATCAGGTGAGAAGAGAGCATAGCTCATCCACAGCTCTGAGAACTGAGCAATAGCTTCATAGGCAAGCAGCTCTGGGCTGGACTCCCTGTCCTGCACTCCCCAGCCAGGAAACATGGAACTTTCCAAGTGTGTTCGAAAAGGGCTCCTGGAGGGCCCGGAGCTGAGACAAGCTTGGAGTATGAGTCAAAAGAGCTAGAAGGGCATCTAGGAAAGATAATCTGTGTGAAGATGGGAACAAGCTGAAGGGAAGATACTTGACTTCACAGAGGAAAAGCAACCCATAGTTCACCTGAGCAAAGTCAACTATACCAGCCTTGAAAGAAAATCCAAGCACAAAAGAGCAGTTTAAGGAGTACAAGCATCCCCCATTCTCCTCCTGGGAGCCAAAGATTTCATGCCCCAGAGAGGGCACCAGATGGGAGAAGACAGAAATCTGTTACCTCTGCAGTCTCACTCCTAGGTCTATGTGTCTGTTTCTCTTTAGTGTGATTAAAAATATTGTAAATTATATGCTTATACTTTGCTGATGTTCTCTTTATGATCCACTGTATGTGGCTGTATATATTTTGCACATCTACATACGTATTACTGTGCAAAGTTGTATACACAAAGACAGGCATACTGTACTTTAAGGAAAATTTAAGAGCATTTCAGAGGTAATTAGAACCATCTGTGATTTTTTCCCCTTCTGGCTTCAGGAAGGAGATGCAGCTAGAGATAGTCAAGCGGGAGGTTTGTGAGGCTGAGGTAAGGAGCCAGACTTGCTCTAAAGGTAGTGCGAAGCAGAGCAATAGTAAAATAGACAGTTCTAGGCTCTCCTTGTTTCTCCTTAAGGTAACAAAGTTACCTCCACAACCAAAGCAGCAACTCCCAAATCAAGTTCTGTCCACAACTAGTCTCTGCTTCATTTTCCCCATCTGTAGAGGGAAGCCGCCTCACCTGCCATACTGTGGGGCTGTAGCACCACAGGTCACCTTTGGCAAGCAATGAGGCCCAGGCTGAGGAGGCTTTTAAACCAGCCTGGGCAAGACTCAGGGACATTGCTGTCAAATCTGAACGTCATTCCGGGCCTCCAAGGCTAATCGTCTCTGGACTGGTGCATCTGGGTTCAGATCCTGCTCCTTTGGGAAGGAACTTAGTGAAGCTTCTGCTGGCCTACTGATGTCCTTTCCTGGGCCAGAGACTCTTAAAACTTTCTGGGAGAATGACGACACAAGCCTCATTGTGCAGCCCTCAGTAGATGCAGCAGCGAGTGCTAAAGAAAAGCTCCCATAATAACCACGTGTGATAATAAAAAAGATAAAGAGGCAAATAGGTATGTAGGTCAGCTCAAAAATAGCCACCCACCCATTTGACCTAGGTAACCATTTGTGCCAAGTGGGTCCAAAGAGTTTTCTTCCCTCCCCTCCCAAGCTGAACTTCCCTGCTTTTTTATAAGGCTGCCTTAAATAAAAGTCCCTTCCTGCACGGGCTGGAGTTTGGCCCGGGCAGTTCTAACCTGCAGCCCGACAGGAGCAGGCTCTTCTCCGTGCACTCCTTCAACGGAACAAACCCTGGGATCAGAGGGCACAAGGGCTCGGCCTCTGCCATGAATTCTTGCACCTAAGTCAGGGTGTAGGGTGGTAACTCACAAACACTCCCCCGCCCACCCTCATAAGGGTTCTGTGCGCCCCCAGGAGGCCTCGCCTACCCCAACAGAGACCGCTTTGTTAGCAGACCCGGTCGGGGGAAAGTTACAGCCTCAGGGTTGTGAGAGCTTCCTCAGCCTCTCCCTCCCTCTCCCCGCTCTTCGGCCCTCACCAGAGAGACGCCGGCCCCTCGCCCTGCCCCCACCCAGCAGCCCAGCGGCCGTCGCGCTGAGCTCAGCATCTCCCCAGCCCGGCCGCCTTCCTGTTAGACGGTAGGAGGAGTCCCCTTCCTTTCCCCCCGGTGGGAGGGGCCAGTGCTAGCCCCGCCCTCCTCCCCAGTCTCACTTTCCCTCCTCCCCTCCCCTCCCCTCGTCCCCCCTCAACACGTTCTCTAAGTCACGTCCCCGTTCCCCCAGCACACACCAGGGGGTCCGTGGAGATGGACACCCCCTCGCCAGTCAGCTGCTCAGCATCTGTCACCTCCACTGCCAGGCGCCCCTGAGGGCGCACCTCGGTCGAGGATAGGGGGTGGGAGGGGAAAGGAGCGGGAGGAAGGGTCTTCCCTTCCCCCATCCCGCTGGCCCCCCACTGCAGACCAATCACTGCAGGGAAGTCAGTTCAGCTTTAGAGAAGTCAATTCAGCTCTTATGTTCACCTCTTCCCAGAGCAGAATCTAGAGGTCTAGTTTTTGTGTGTGTGTGTTTCTCTGCCTTTGATTTTTAAGTACAAAAAGATTGAGCCATGGCTTCTGGCTTCCTCTGTCAAAGTCTGTCCTTTGTGGGTTACAAGAGGAACAGATGGGGCAGGGAGAGACCCCTCTTGGTGCACCACTTCCCAGATGGGCCTTCCTAGAGGAGACCAGCGCTCTCAGGGAGGACGCCGGGATGGGGGAACGTGACAGAATCACTGTCACTTCTGGGCTTGAGGTTGTTTAGCTGAAGGTGATCCCTTGGGCGACACTGTGTTTTGCCCTTGAGTCAGCACTGCTGGGCCCTGCTGAATTCTGCAGGGGGAGGAAGAGCCTCATCAGATAAAAGAAGAGCCAAACCAGCAGAGAAAGTTTTTTGTCAACAACACCATGTCGACTCCAGGTGTTCACCCCACCTGTTCTACACCATGTGTCCCCAACGTGTACTGCCCCCTTTCCCAGCGATACAGTCTCCTTTGGAGTGTCAGGGACTTGGAATCAAGGAAATGAGCCCAGATCTAGAGTCATGGCTCCAGCCTGCCGGCTGGCTATGTGACCTTAGGCAAGTCCCTGCATCTATCCAAACCTGTTTTCTTACCTGTAAAATGACACTGATGAGGCCTGTCCTATCTACACTACGCAAATAAAAGTTGTTTTTATTGACAGAGTTATGAAAATGCTAAAGATATGAGTGTTTTTAAAACCATAAGGAGTTCCAGAAAGGTCAAAGATCTTTGTGAGGAGGTGGCAGTGTTGCCAGGTGGAACTGGCAGCTGTCATCACCAGCAAGCCAAGGAGTTCCAGACAAAGACCCAGGATGCAGACCCTGGGTGGTTGCCTTTTTGCACAGACCTGAGTTTTTCAAGCCTTTGGCTACTAAGGCCACTGGAGAGAAAAACTGCAATTCTGAGTGAAGTTAAGAAACTTGACAGAGGAGCAAGAAAGGGGTTACAAGCCTGGGAAAACAAAGTTCCTGAAGATTGAATAAGGCCTAATTGCTAGGAGAACTCAAAAGGCTCCCTGCTCTCCAGCTTGGTTCCTTATCCATAAAGTGGGGAGGGGGTTCCTAAAAGAGGCACTTTCCCAGGGGCTGCAGGCCCCAACATTCAAAGATTTTAAGGTTCACTCCACTGACAGAAGAATCCTGACAGTGAGAGTGACTGACTTCTCTCTCTGCTGAGTATTAATCCAGTCGTGCTCACCTCACCTCAGCCCCTTAGGGTCCCAGAGGGTGGCCAGCCCTCCTGGTGTCTCTTCAGTGTGTGTGTAGCAGCAGGGGGAGCGGGGCTGAGCTCCTTTTACTTCCCAGGCAGGCAGCAAGCCCGGATTCAGGCTGTCCCCAGTATAGCAGCTTCTGATCACCCTTGTCATCCCCCACCCCCACTCCACCCCGCCCCAGCCCAGCCTGACCCCGCCTCGCCCCTTTGATATATGGCACTTGGGAACCCTCAAAAAGCAAGCATACTGAAAGGGCTGAACTGGGACGTCTGTTTCTACCTTCTCTGGCAGGCCTCCTCCAGATGGTCCACCACCCTGCAGGTCAGGCCTGGGAGTTTTAGAAAAGGAGCTCCATAGAATTTAAATCTTTTTTTTTTTTTCTTTGTTGTGATCTTTGTGGCGCTTGAATAGGCCTTTGAGATTCTCTAGCTCTGGGTTTTCAAAACTGGGGTATGAAAATCCCCAGCAGTATATGAAGCCACAGGATAAATGCAGTGAATCTTTTTGTTAAAAAGGGTTTTTGTGGGGGCAGGGAAGATTAAGTAATTTAACTATTAAGTCATTTTAAAGTTTGCTACTAAAATTAACACAAATTCCCATACACAGATTAAAACATAAAAAAGAATGCAAGATTATATTATTTGTAATAAAAGTAATAAAATAAAATGATACTTTGTAATGAAAATACTGAATTTCCAAGACATTATGCTTCCTAAGGGCTGCTTCAGGCCACAGCCCAGTACCCTATTCATCCTTAGCAGCCTGAATGGCCTGAACTCAGGTCAGCTGACTCTTGTCCCCTCACAGGACCTGGGCTTGCCTCAGAAAGCCGTTTTGGGTACTAACTGGAGAGGGGTGTTGCCTCATCTTCCCTCCACTGTTTTTCCTCATAAGAGTTCAGATGCTCGGATGGGAGAGGAATTCTGGGAAGCTGGCCAAAAGCTGACCCCACAGATGGGATTCCTTCCTGAGAGGCAGTGCAGTGTGTCAGTGAGAAAAGAGACATTGCCTGGAGTCTGGGTCCCCTGGGCAACTCTGGCTGCGTGGGAGATGAGGAGGGGGAGCAGTGAGGTCTGGTAGGCCGTCATGACTTTCATCAGTGCAAGCGGTAACCTGAATTCTGACAGGAGCCTCAGGCTATCCTCCTAGCTCCCCCTTTGTCATGATGGTTTAACAAACCAGCCTTTCTGGGGTTCCCTCTGCTCTTTGTCTTGTCCCCAGAGGAAATGGCTTCTTGTGAAACCTGGGAGCCCAGCAGAACTGGCTGTCTGTGAACTCACCATTGCCACAAGTAGGCCTACTCTCCACAGCTGTCTGCCATTTCACCAACCCCAAACCCACTCCCCACCCACAGAGGGGCTGGGGAGCCAACCCAATGTTCTTTCCAGGGCCTACCTTTCTTCCTGAGACGTCAGTCCTCAGTTCGCAGACCTCCCAACTAAAGATGAGCATCAGGACCACCCGAGGAGCTTTTGTACAAAAGGGTCCTATTCAGACCTACTAAAGTAGAATGGGGGTTGAGGAGGTGGGAATATATGATTTACAAGCTCCACAGAAGATTCTAATTATCAATCAGGCTTGAAGGCCACTAGCTGATGGGAAGATTACGGGACACTCTGGGCCTCAATTTGCTCCTCTGTAGAATGGCATTATATTCATTCCTCTGGGTGTAAGTAGATAATACAATTCAAAAGCTTCTTTGAAAGACTGCATAATACAATGTATTGTCAGTATTTCCATTTCAAAAAGTAGCTTCATTTGCAAAAAGATTCCTCACTGAATTTTTAATTATCCCTCCAATAGCACAGTTAAAATTCTACTGTAGTCCTCAGCTGTCAACAGCTTTTCACAGCCCTCCTAGTAAACCAGGTGCACTTATAATCTTGCTATTTTGACCAAGTTGTTTGTTTTTCAAGTAAAAAAGCCACAGAAGTCCTGGGAACACTTCTGCTGGCTTCATTGTCCCCACCTCCCACCACCGCTCCATCCTCTACCACCCACGCTCCTCCAGCCGCCTCCACTCCCCTCAATGACATGTTTCCAAAGGGCTGTGAAGGCGCCCCAAGCAGAGCCACACAGGCATGCTGGCTGGCCTTCAGGGGTTCCCATCCTGAATTCTGGAGTTCCCAGAACCCCACTCCCACCCCAAGATCTGGTTAAACTCCCCAAACCCGACTGGAGCAACTTGCCAGACTGAGGCCCTGGGAACCTGTGCGCAGGACAGAAACCACCAGAACAGGGAGGGGCCGTGGCCAAGGAGTGAGTGCTCATTGACTTTAAATTGCAGGCTGCTGTGGGTCCTAGGGGAAGAGAGCAGAGCCTGGGAAGATGCAGAGTGAGTGTCTGCATGGGCAAGGCCCTGGCCACAGAGACTGGGACTTGGGACCTGGTTACAACTCCAGAGGCCTGAGTCACGGGGGACGTGACACTCATCCCCTGCTGCTGGGAGTTCAGTCATCTCCCTTTCAGGGTCACTTGGCAGAGTTTCCATGTTGCACACTGTGTCTGTGTTAGGAGTGCTTTCCCCAGAAGACACATGTAAATGCACAGACTTGAATGTTAACAGTGCCCTCTGGAGTTGTGCAAAGGGACATCTGTACTCCCACCAACACAGGAAATATAAACTTCAAAAGTATTTTGAAGAGAGTGACTGCTCCTTTGGGATGAGATGTTGTAGGATGGACAGAGGTGGTGAGGGCACACATTGTGGACACACTCAATGCCGGTGACTTGTGCACTTTAAAAAGTTTCATTTTATATGTGAATTTCATCTCGATAAAAAATTTTTAAGTCTTTTTAAGGCACTCGAAAGGAAAGTACAAATTGCTTTAAAAGATTTCCCACAGGTCAGCCCTCTCTGACAATGTGTGCATTTCCCACAATGCACCTCTCTCCCCAGCTTCCTGGGGTTGCGACTGTACTCCGACTGAAGCGACTGTACTCCGACTGAAAGAATTAGGTTACCTTGGAAGCCCCACTGCTAGACCTGAGCGAAGGAAGAAGGGAAATATTCAGATACATCAAACACTTTTGGCAGCACTTGTCAGAAATGGGATAGAAAGGTAGCATGGAGTTCTTCTGAAGGCCTGCACCAAAGTCCACCAGATCCTGAGAATCCAGATGTAGGCCTGTGGTTCTCAGAAAATCCACCTTCTGGCTCTATCCATTAATTCATTTATTCATCCAAGGAATATTCACTGAGCCTCTACTATGTGCTTTACCCTGAAAGTTGAGTAGAACAGGGATTTCCCTGGTGGTCCAAGTGGCTAAGGCTCTGCTCTCCCATACAGGGGGATACAGGTTAGATCCCTGTTCAGGAAACTAAGATCCTGCGTGGCCAAAAAAAAGAAAAAAGAGAGAGAAAGGGAAGACCACTACCTTTAAGAAGCTCATAGTCCAGTGAGAAAACTAAAGTGGAAACAGTTATTAACAGAGATGTGCATGAGGTGCAAGGTGCCCCTGAGGAGGGGCACCTAAGGGATGGTGAATTGGATTCACCAGCTGGGGAGGTCTTCCTGGAGGACGGGATGCCAGAGCTGGTCTCAAAATCTGCTGGTGGAAACAAGTCCAGGCAAGCCTGACCAGCAGCCAGCCTAGGCCTGAGAGGGACAGAAGCACACCAAATGCAGGGTTCATAGGAGAGTTGAAGGTTCTGAAGAGGCCTGGCTCAGAGGCTAGGAGATGTAGCTGTCTCCTTCCTGCAAGCACCACCTTTTGGGGTCCCCCCTCATCCCATCTGTTTCAGTATGTGAGATGGTAACAATGTCTTTCCAGCCACTGCCTGGGGAAGGGATCCTGCCCTTCACCTCACAGGATGAACCAAGACCCTTCAACCAGGTCCCTCAGAGGGGTTGTTGAGAAACTCCCCTTTAGATCCAAAGGTTCTCCTAACAGACAACAGTATGGGTGAAGAATGCCAGTGGAGAAGCCATTTTGCCCTCCACCCTCATCCCCCTACAGGTAGGCCCCCTACCAGATGGTCTTTTACCCTATAGCCTACTCTCTCCTACTATGGGGAAAACCTTCAAGGTTAAGACTACCTGTCCTTTTTTCATCACTTTTTGAAAACAATGAGACAACATTAATGGATTTTTTTTTAAAGCAACAAAATTATCCAGTGCTCATTTAACATAACGCTTCCCAATTATAAAAAGCTGTTTTTTTTTTTTTAAAGCTCTTTTATTAACAGAATGAGATAGTGAATGAAAAAAGGTGCTTGGCACACAGTATAAGTTTCCACAGCAGACTACTTCCATGATGGCTATTTGTTGAATGAATGAATGATTTCCTAGTAAACTGACCTTTCCAAAATAACTCTGGATTCTTTTGCTTACAAACCTCTATTTTTCATAGATTAGTGTTCCACATTTTTCTGAATGTTTTTTCATGCAGGGGATGGGGCAGAGAGACGAAAACCACCCTGTCTCTTGTTGTCTCCCCAGTCCAGTCAGCCTGGGAGGAGAGAATGGTCTTGACAGATTAATTCCCTGATCTTCACTCTGAGTGACAGAAAGATACACCCATACAGGTCACCCCAACTCTTTTCTTCTCACCTCAGTAAAGGGTAATTTCGAGAGGATGTCATCTACCCTCAGTCCCCCAAGCACTTCATCCAACTGCCACAACCTGGTGTCTTTAAGGCTCCCAGCAAGTTACTGGAGCTAGGAGAATTGGAGGAAAGGGCCAGTGTTCAGGCCTCGAAAGCCCTGGCAGCCAAGAGACTATTCTATTTTGTAGCAGTCTTTAAGGTTATCTCCTAATCTGAGTCATCTGATTTATTTTTTTATCCATGAATTTGTCTCCAGAGATGGTTCTCTCATCTGCTGAAAGTGGATGGGGTGCAGGTTTTGAATTCTGATCGTTTACAGTTTTAAGTCTTGGTTTGCCCGGAAGACCCACGGGCCAGTCTTTTTTTTAATGGGAGCCGGGTGTGTGGATGGCGGCGGCCTGACTCCTCCAGTGGCAAGTGTCTTTGGTCACGCACAAGTCTGCCCGGAAGCGAGGCCCGCCAGTCTGATCTGGTTAGGCTCTGGCCGGCCCTGGCACGGGAGCGCCTGATGTAAGTTTGGTTTTCTCTTCCATCAGGATTCTGTGTCTCAGACTGATAAATCTCTTAAGTAAAGATTGAATCTGTCCGAACCTCTTTCCACCGTCAGCAATCTCAGTTAGTCTTCTATATTACCGCCGTCGGGTCACATTTTCTGTGGCACCGCCTGAATGACGAAACAGGGGATGGCGATTGCTCTCCGGGGCTTTTCTGGAGATTTAGGTCCTCGGTCCTGATGCAACTCTCCGGATCTTTTACACAAAGCGTTTTGGCAGAGAGGGGCACTAGGACCCAGCAGACGCCTTGGGTTCTCTCGCCGCAGCTGACCGGAGAGACAGCCGCACCGCGGTCGGTCCGTAGGGCAGGCGGCTGGGTCTGTGTGTCTCTATGATAGGAGAGTCAGTTCCCAGCTCGAGAACCAAGCGCTAGGAATCTGGGCCCATCAATACTGCTTTAACCACATTTCCCAAACCCTCTTCTTGTAGGCAGCTGGAGGGAGCGGACACTGTTTGGGGACCAGGCTCACATTCCGGGCACGGACCCTGGCCCCCGCATTAATCCATCCCCTGGGGCTGTAGAGTAATAGGCTGGCGGGCAGGTGAGGCGGCCGGGAAGAGGGAGAACGGTGCCCGGAGCAGCCCAGTCTTTGGACCCCACCCCCAGCCCTTTCGTAAGGCAAGGTTAGCGTGGGGTACGTGTGCGAGAGCCGGCTGGATTAACGTCTGCTCCCCGCGCCGCAGTCCCCCGAGTATCCAGCCGTGCACCCAACTGTGCCCATAGTTCGCAGGCTCTCAGACGCTGGGTGCAACGGTTTTCCCCTCCTGTTGCCCCCTCAAGTTCCCCTGCCTCCTCCCCCGCGCGGCTGCGGCCTACCCCCTCCATCAGAAATACGACCGTATAATAAACAAGTCTTTCCTTGATCCTCCCCTGCCGCGAGCGCCCTCGGGGACCTTGGCAGCTGCAGCCGCCACAGATCCCTTCCAGAAAGGGGGCGTGGCCGCGGCTAGGGGGTTCGTCCCCGAGCGTTCTGGGGCTCAACGGGGGCGGGGCCAGGCGGCTGTCACTGGGCAGGAGAGAACGTTGCGAACGTGCGCCTGAAGCTCATTGGCCGAGGTGGGCCACACTCCCGGGTCTGGATTGGGCCGCCGCACGGAAGGGGTGTGGCCTCTCTGCACTAGCCCTTATAGGTCTCTCGGCTCTGGTGCTAGGGACCGCGGCAGGCCTAGGGGGAGGTGCGGGTGGGGAGACGGGACAGGTCTGGGCAGAGCTCGGGGCTTGGCACCAGTTCGCGCACTCATTCAAGCGGCAGTACGCACTTGTCCCAGCAGTTCTCGCTGACCGCAGTAACTGGTGAGTGTCCCTTCTGTGTATGCTGATCGCTGAGCCGAGAGGCCTCGGCCGTGGGGGGAGGTCTTAGCGCTCTGTCTGATCCAGCCCCCAGACTGACGCCTAATATGAACCGCTTTTCTGTTACAGCTTCTGTGGAGCTCCCGCACCCTGAGCTCATCTGCAGACGCCCTGGCGTCCATCCTCACCATGCCTAGCCTTTGGGATCGCTTCTCGTCGTCCTCTTCGTCCTCGTCCTTGTCCCGAACTCCCACCCCAAATCAGCCGCCGCGCTCAGCGTGGGGGTCGGCGGCCCGAGAAGAAGGACTCGGCCGCTGCGCGAGCCTGGAGAGCTCGGACTGCGAATCCCTGGACAGCAGCAACAGTGGCTTTGGGCCGGAGGAAGGTAAGCTGTAGGCGGGAGCCGGACGGGAGTAGAAGGGCTGAGGAGATGAAGAAACACCGCGCTAGGAGTCAAAAGCCCACCTAGATTTCCTATCCCATCAGAATCCGGATTGCAGAAGGGGTAGGCAGAGGAGAGGAATTGAGGTATAGGGTACTCTCGTGGGGCATAAACTGAGGCACGGAATGGGAAGAAGTGCTGGTTTCTTAGCGAAACAGCACTTCCCCCGTTTGGAGCTTCTCTTACCTAATCCTCCCGTATTGCTTTCCCTTGCAGACTCTGCATACCTGGATGGGGTGTCCCTGCCCGACTTTGAGCTGCTCAGCGATCCCGAGGATGAGCACCTGTGTGCCAGCCTGATGCAGCTGCTGCAGGAGAGCCTGGCCCAGGCCCGACTGGGCTCGCGGCGCCCTGCGCGCCTGCTCATGCCGGGTCAGCTGGTGAGCCAGGTGGGCAAAGAACTACTGCGCCTGGCCTACAGCGAACCGTGCGGCCTGCGAGGGGCGCTGCTGGACGTCTGCGTAGAGCAGGGCAAGAGCTGCCACAGCGTGGGGCAACTGGCCCTCGACCCCAGCCTGGTGCCCACCTTCCAGCTGACCCTCGTGCTGCGCCTGGACTCACGCCTATGGCCCAAGATCCAGGGGTTGTTTAGCTCTGCCAACTCCCCCTTCGTCCCTGGCTTCAGCCAGTCCCTGACGCTGAGCACTGGTTTCAGAGTAATCAAGAAGAAACTGTACAGCTCCGAGCAACTTCTCATCGAGGAGTGTTGAACTTGGGCCTGGGGGGCCAGTAATGCCCCCATGTCAGAGACAATTTTGAACTTTTGGGGTTGGGGGCAGGCAGAGGCTGAGGGACTGGTGCCTGCCCTTAGAAAACTGACAACAGCCACCTGAGGGGCAGGAAAGTCAAGGTCGGGGGAACACAGTGTTTCCCTAGGAAGCTGACTGAGATGTGAGCTGGTGGTTCCCAGTTGGAGGCACACGCTGCCCCTCAGTACTGTAGCATGAAACAAAGGCTTAGGGGCCAACCAGGCTTCTGACTGGATGTGTATGTAGCATGTACCCGATTATTTTTATTGTTACTGACAGTTAAGACAACAGTGGTGTGACAGCCAGGAGAGCAGCTGGGCTGCCCTGGCCTCTGCAAGGGATGTGTGTTTCACCATAGCTGGCCCTGGTGGGAGGGGGGAGGTCATCGAGGTGATCTGTGTATCTCGTGGTCTGAAGGGCCCAAATGTTTGGTTCTTTGTTTTTGTTTTTTGATCATAGCTTCACTACTGACCTGTTCTAGGCAGCTATCTTACAGACGCATGAATGTAAGAGTAGGAAGGGGTGGGTGTTAGGATCACTTGGGGATCTTTTACACTTGAAGAACAAATACACCTGGGAGCTGTGTGTGGCCCATCCCTGGATGTGTACTAAAGGGTTGAGCTGTGAGGGGATGGGGCTGATTGGGGTGGGGGCTGGAACCCCTCCCCCAGAGGAGTACCATCTGGATCTTCCATCTAGAACTGTTTACATGAAGATACTCGCTGTTCATGAATACACTTGATGTTCAAGTATTAAGACCTATGCAATGTTTTTTACTTTTCTAATAAAAAAAAGTTTGTTAAAACAGTTGTCTCTCATTAGTGCCATGAAATGAAAGGGAGGGGGATGGGTGCTGTAGAAGGTGGGTTTCATCAGACTCTGGTGCAGCTCTGTGTTTCTCTGTCCCTTTCTGAGACCCCCTGCCCGCATGGTAATGGAGGTGTGTAGGCTGAGCGCCCTCTCTGTCAAGAACCCTGGCTCCCTTGGCTTTGCTGGCTGAGGCTACCAAGGAAAATCCCTGGAAGCTGAGGAGGGAGTCAGACCTCTCATAGAGTCTCAGTAGAATTTGAGAACAAGCAAAAAGGTCAAGATGCAAATGTGTATTAAAAAAAAAAAAGCCTCTAAATAGGGTTTCTGCGCGGTGCAGGGTTGTAAACCTGCTTTATCTTTTAGGATTATTCCTAAATGCATCTTCTTTATAAACTTGACTTGCTGTCTCAGCAAGATAAATTATATTAAAAAAATAAGAATCCAAAAAAAAAAAAAAGAAAGAACTCACCTGATTGCCTTGGGTTAGAAGGGCCTGGGACAAAGGACTACTGAGCCCAAGGTTCTTCCAGGCACTTAAAGGACTGCAAGAGACATTTTTTGTGCGTGAAAAAAGGCACAGTTCTATTTGTTCTACAGTCATGAAGATTACACATTTTCTCTCTGGACAAGAAAAAGCTAGGGAGCAGGAGCATTAAGGAATGGAGTTTGAAAAAGACTTATTTACTTTGTTCAAGCCTCTGACTAGACAAGGAACTTAGAGCTCAGAGAGGGGCAAGACCTGCCAGGCAGAAACAACACACACAACACACACAGGAGGTGTGGTGAGGGCTTCGGGAGCCAGGGGACTGCAGGACATTTCATGAATGTTCCTGGTGACCTGGACTCATTACACTCTTTGGGCCCCAATTTCCTTATCAGTGAAATTGGGGTTGGGCCAGATGAAGGCCAGGGGCCTTCCCACTCCTCCCTCCCAGCGACTCTCAATCCTCCTACACCAGCCTCTGGAGGGTTGTTATCTCCCTTGTTTCTCTTCCTTGTCTGAGACAGGCCTTGTTTGCCCAACTGTGAAACAGTAGTTCTTCCACTGGATTGTAGAGTCAAATCTGTTGGGGCCTGAGTTAAACACAGACCACCCCCCGCCCTGCCCTGGTGGAGATTCTGATTGCATGTGTCTGGGGCAGGGCCTCAGGAATCTGCATTTTCCTTCAGGATCCTGACACGGTCTTGAACTTTGGGATGGTCTAGAAGTCTCTAGTGGAATGAAATGACTTGTTCCCCAAGATGAATGAAGTGGTTAGAACTAGATTTGAAAATGGTGGTAAAAAGTAAGAAGGTGCCCAGATCAGTTTTAAGAGAGCCCTTACTTCTTGGCACATCTTCCTGATAGCCACCCTGGGAGGGGTGGGTGGGGTGAGGGTTAGTAAAGTTTTACAGATTAGTAAACAGTTTTATAGATGTCTATTTGACATCCAAGTGGAGTAGGTGATTGGATATATGCATCTGGAGCTGGGGGGAGGTCCAGGCTGGAGCAGAAACGTTTACTAACAGAGGCCTAACCCCTAAATGACCATCTTCTTCTGACCTTGGCTGTCCTTGCCCACTCTTAGCCCCTCAGGGTGGAGCTGAAAGTAAAGCAGGCTTAGCACTTGGGTGGTGTCTGGGGGCACTCTCCCAGGAACTGAGATCAGAGGCAATGCTAGCGACTGTGCTTCCCTGGCCCCCAAAGAGGAAAACAATCAGGTCTAGAGAGTTTTATTGGTGTTTGGAGGCAAGAGAGGGATAGAGTGGTAAGCATTAACCCTCTCCTAGACCAGGAAGCAGCAAGAACCCTCAGTTCATTCTTTCTCTTAGATGGAAGACCAGAGGAAAGCTTGCATTCCCAAGAAGGTTCAGGTAAGATGCTCTTTCCTGTGACCAGACTGCCTTTCCTCATCCTCACGGTGCTTGAAAATCCTTCCAAATAGGACAGAAAGACCCCCCAGGTTGGGGCTCTTAGACCTCCTAAGAGGCCTAAGGGAGCTTTGTCCTAGGTATTGGGCTGTTGAAGAGAAGAAGAAGCAGGTTTCTTTGTTGCCAAGATTGAAAGCTAATAAAGCTTATGAAACTTCCACATAAAATCCAACTTTGAAAAAGTCTTTCTGAAATCATTCTGTTTGGCCTATACAATTTGTATTGACTTCCTTGATGTATCTGGAGGCAGGAAGGCCATGAGTGTGGCCTGAAAGGATAGGTACTAGGCCAGGCATGGGAACCCTGAGCTGATATGCTGGGCAAGTCATTTCCCACCTCCCTCTGGACCTCAATTTTCAGGGTTTATGAATTTTCAGTAGTTAGACTGACACTCAGACCTTTCTGAATTAATGAAATACTGCAGTTTCCATCTGGAAAAAGGTATAACTGGAGTCCACCACTGGCAGAGGAAGTCAGTGGCTGGGCAAGAGATGGGGGGCCTGAGCTGTGGCAGAGCAGACACCCTGTGATAGAAGCCACCTTTGACTCGTTTCCCCTCTGATCTGACTTTCCTCTAATGCTCAAAAGTCATCTTAACAACAGTCATGTCAATATATAACCTTAATAAGTTCTTGTAAAAAACATCATATCGGGCTAATGTGCTCAGATAGCATCACTTCTAAGCTGTATTTTTCCAAGCCCAGTGCATATTAAGCACCCTTTACATAAGGTTCCTTTAATTCTGCCTCATGTTTCAGAAGGAAATTCGAAGGCTCAGAGAGGCTCAGTCAGCAGGGGTAAGAAGGGAAAAGTGTCTCCTACCTCCTGGGCCTTTGGCTCAATTCACAGAACCCTCCCGGTTCCCCAGCTCAGGTGTCCCGGTCAGCCTCATCCTGCTTTTGCTGCTGGGGCAGCAAGCTGAGGAAACATGAGGCATAGAAACCAGGCCCAATTAATAGATTATTACAGGACTCTATAATTATCCTGAAAGGGGGGCTCTTTATGAAGGAATCACAAATTAGAAAATAGCTCATTAAACCCAGACACATCCATGCAGGGGCCCAGCTGGGGAGTCTCCATCTCAGTCCCAACAATGGGCAGCTGCATGAAAATATCTGTGGCCAAGCGGTACTGATAGCTCCAGAGGGCAGACATTGGTAGATAGATGGTCACTTGATTACTGCATTTATTCAACTTACATATAATTAAATGGGGCCGTGGACCTGCAAGACAAAGCCAAAGTAAGTGGGAACCCTTAAAAAGCTGATGTTAAAGTCAAAATTCTCTCTCTCACACACACAGACTCCCACATAATCACACACATACATTTACAAGCAAAACTGTGAGGCAAAGAAAAATGAGAGAGAGAAAATGGGTATATATTCAATTTTCCCTATCCCTAACTTCCCAGGAAAAAAAACTAACAATCAAGAAGGATTAAAAGTATATCTATAAAAAAAAAGTATGTCTATATAAGATAAAACTAATTAAATGTATGCTTAAAATGGTGAATTTTATTGAATGTAAATTATACCATAATATCTGAAATTTTTAAAAGAATTATGTATACACAAAAATTAACTCAAAGTAGATCACAGACCTAAATGGAAGAACTAAACTATAAAATTCTTAGAAGAATATATAGAAGTAAATCTACACGATCTTGGATTAGGCAATGACTTCTTAGATATGACACCAAAAATACAAGTTTTAAAAGAGAGGATATAAAGTTAGACTTTATAAAATTTTTAAATATTTGTGCTTCAAAGGACACAATCAAGAAAGTAGAAAGACAACCCACAAACTGGGAGAAAATATTTTGCAAATCCTATACATGATAAGTAATTTTCATCTAGAATATATAAAGAACTCATGCAACCTAATTAAAAGATCTGAATAGACCTTTCTTCGAAGATATATGAATGCCCTATAAGCATTTATGAAAAAAAAAAGTGTTTTAACTATTGGTCATTGCTGCTGCTGCTGCTAAGTCACGTCAGTCGTGTCCAACTCTGTGTGACCCCGTAGATGGCGGGAAGTGTAAATTAGCTCTTCAATAGGATACTGTTTCATACCACCAGAATGGCTATAATCAAAAATGCAGGCAATACCAAGTATTGGCAAGGATGTGGGAAAACTGGAACCCTCATAATTGCTGGAGGGTTTGTAAAATGGTACAGTCATTTTGGAAAAGAGTTTGGTAGTGCCTCATAATGTTAAACATATAGTTACCATATGACACAGCAATTCCACTTCTAAGATATACCCGAGAAATGAAAGTGTATGTCCACACAAAAGCATATGTATGAATCTTCATAGCAGCATTACTCATAATATCAAAGTAGAAACAAACTAAATGTCCATCCATGTGAATGGATAAATAAAACATGGTATATCCATACAGTGGAAATATTATTTGTCAATTAAAAAAATGAAGTACTAATCCATGCTACCACATTTGATGGTTCTCAAAAATATTATGCTAAGTGAAAGAAGCAAGTCATGACCACATATTGTATGAGTACATTTATATGAAATGTCCAGAAAAAACTAATCATAGAAATAGAAAGTAGATGAGTTGCTTAGGCCTGAGGGACAGGGGAAAATGGGGGTGAATGCTAGTGGATATGGAGTTTCTTTTGGGAGTGATGATAACATTCTAAATTCTGCAACTCTGTGAATATACTAAAACCCATTAACTGTACACTTTTAACAGGAAATCTGCAGTTCAGTTGCTAAGCTGTGTCTGACTCTGCGACCCCACGGACAGCAGCATACCTGTAAATTATATCAATAAAACTTTTTTTTAAGTATACATTTTTCAAATCCATAGAATTGAACACCTAATAAAAGGGTGCATTTTTCTGTATGTAAATTATACGTCAATTAAAAGATTTTAACACACATGAAAAAGGACATAAAATAAGCCCTAGAAATTTTAAAGCATAAATTATTATAGTGCTATAATTAGGGTTCCATTTAGTGTAAATATGGTAAATTTTTCACTAAGGAAGGCAAAGAGAAGCCATGAGCATTTTGGTTCAAATTTTATTTAGTGTTTGACTCTGTCAACAGAATGTCAGCCCTAAAAAAGTGCCTGGCTTCTAGAAAATGCTCAATGCATATATGTCAAAGAAAAGACAAATGGAAAGGACCATGACATCTCAAACCCACCAACTCCTCGAGAGGCCCATTGGAGCCACTTTCAAATACTTTCTTTTTTATTACGGTAAAATACACATAACATTTACCATGTTAACTATTTTTAAGTGTACAGTTCAGTAGTGTTCAATATATTCACACTGTTGTGCAGCCCACCTCCAGAACTTTTTCATCTTGCAGAACAGACACTTTACACCCATTAAATAACAATACCCCATCTCCCACCCCATTCTACTTTGTATCTCTATGAATTTGATGTCTCTAGATACATCACATAAGTGGAGTCATACAGTATTTGTCTTGCTCTGCCTGGCTTGCTTCACTCAGCCCAAAGTCTACAAGGTTCAATTATATTACAGCAAATGTCATAATTTTCTCCCTTTTAAAGGCTGAATAATATTTCACTATATTGATATACCACATTTTTCTTATCCTTTCATCTGTCAAAGGACATTTGTGTTGCTTCCATTGTGAATTATGTGAATTATTGTGAATTATGCTGCTATGAGCATTTGTGTACAAATATCTCTTTGAGACTCTGCTTTTATTTTGGGGGGATATATACTCAGAAGTGGAACTGCTGGATCATATAATAATTCTAATTCTAATTTTTTAAGGAATCACAATACTGTTTTCTATATCATTTTCCCCATTTTAAATTCCTACCAACAGTGCACAACACTTCCAAGCACTTGTATGCCTCTCCACACCTTCATTCAGGCCCAAATTGTCCCCACAGTCAAGCCCACTGCACTCATGCCCATAGGTAAGTGGTAAAGGGCTGAATGAGGGTGATGAATCTGCAGGAATTTGGAGACAGATTGAGAACAGGGTCCCAGAGTAGGAAGGATGAGATTTCAGCCCTGAAAATGTGAAAGCAGCTTTTCTCATTCACTCTCCTGGGCCTCCTATCACCACATTCCCATTCCCTCAGAGGGGAGAGGATAATCTGAAGCATGAGGACAGAGTCGTAGAGTTGATTTGGGCTGGCACATCTCAGAGGACAGGAGAGGGACCTGGGCCCCTTGAAGGTTGCAGAACCTGCCCCCAACCAATTCTCAGTCTCCAAAAATTTTGACTTTTACTATCATTCATTGAGTGAATACATAACAAGCCTGTGACTTCAGTAACAATGTTAAGTGAGTATGTACTTTACTCACCAAATTTGCATCTACTGACATTTAAAAAAGCAGCAGGACGAATATGGGCCAGACGTGCTGTAGACCTACAGACAACACTGGGCAAATCTTGCTGGAATTTGCCAGCCCCTAGTGAAAACATCAAACCCTTTCAAGGCCCTCCCGCCCTCTCCACCCCACCCCCAGAAGTCAGCAGCAGGCAGAATGGGAACTGCACACTCCACCACAGGGCTAGAGAAAGGGCAGGCTTAGGGTTACATTTATCCTAACATTTTTAGCTCACTTAACGTATCACCAGTCCTGTTGAAGTAGGTCATGTTATTATTATTCCCATTTTACAGATGAGGAAACCCAGGAACGCGGGCCAATGGAAGGAGCTTAAACTGGAGAGAGGAAATCTGCAATCTAGTATGATTTTGCCCCTGACCTTGTCTCTTTATCTTTGAACGGAGGGGGTGGGACTGGATGACACCAAGAGATCTCTGGGGCAGAGCTCAGCGGCCAGGTGCTGCCTCTGCGGCTTTTCCCGAGCCCCGCCCTATCGCTGCTCCCCGGGTTCAAGCCTAGGGTGGGGTGGGGGCGGGAGGAAGAACAGAGCCGCCTTGCAGGTCACTAGGCAAATGCTTCGCTGCTTTCTGGGACAAGTCCATGTCTGTAAGGAGAATGTTAAGAAGAAATTTCCACGGCCCTTCCCCACAGCCAGGGATTTTCCACTCTGCCTGGGCAGACATGCCTCCCCGGGGATCTGGCAATCCATAGGTGTTAATGGACGGCTCGGCTGAGTGCTAGGAAGAATGGAAGACCTGATTATGGTTCCTGCCCTGGAAAAAAGGGCACAACTGCCACAGAAAGATGAATAGGCTGAATGGGAATGGGGATGGTGTAGAACAAAGTGTTCGGTCTAGAAGAATCTCAGAGAGAGACCAGCAGGGACAGGAACCATCAGGGGAAACTTCCTACAAGAGGGGACCTGAGCTGGAGGGCCAGAGGAGGGAGGACGTTTTCCGGGGCAGACAGGAGACAGCTGAACAGATGAGGAATAATGTGGACTAGCTTTACAAAGGTTGCCATGAGCACAGGAGCTGGGCAGTAGCCAGGAGAGAGGTAGATGAAAGAAGTGGAAAGTTTGATGAAGCAGATGGTGCAATACAGGAGACAGACAGCCGTCACAGGGGATTTGCTGTGGCCTTTGCACTGGCTGTTCCCTCTGCTGGAAACACCTTTCCCTCACAGCATCACCTGGTTGGTTCCAAGTCGGTCATGCTAAACAGGGAAACCTTCCCTGGCCGCTACTGCTATAGCAGTCTCTGGCAACATCTCCCTGCTTCATTTTCTCCCCAGCACTCCTCACTACCTGTACTTGTTTGTTTCTTCCAGTGGCCACCTCCCTCCTGGAAGATGCACATTGCTTGAGAGCAGAGGCCAGCTTGTTCCTCATTGACTCCTCAGAGTCAGGCACATAGCTGGCTCTCCATATATATTGTTGAGTTTAAGTGAACTGCAATTGGGTGCAACGATAAAAGGAAACCTATAATAATGTTGTTGTTGTTTTTCCTGAGGACTGCTGTGTGCCAAGCACGGTGCTAAATGCTTTACAAACATTATCTCACTTACTCCTCTGAACAACTCTATGAGGGAAGTGCTACTATTATCTTTATCTTAATGGTGAGGAAACTGAGGGCCAGAGAGGTTGGGTAAGTTGCTCAAGGACACACTGAGCCAGAATTTGAACCCACACATTTATCCTCTAGATTAGCACTGTTTGATAGAAATACAACATGAGCCACATAAGTAATTGAAAATTTTTCTAATAGCTACATTAAAAATAGAATCAGGTGAAAGTAATCAATAATAGTTTAAATATTTAAATGTTCAATAATATTTAACATTTTAATCTGATATCTTAAAAACATTATCATTTCAATGCAATCAACATAAAGTATTAATGAGTTCTTTTTACATTTTATTTTACTATGTCTTCAAGATGTCATACCTCGTTTACACACAAAACACTTGTTAAATTTTTGTCAGAAAATGATCTGTATTTAGATTTCAGAAAATTTGCATTTGAAAAATGCACACATATTCAAGTTGTTTCAAACATACTTTAATGTTTTCTAATCACTGCATCCAGTATCCGCTTTTAAGCTTACATGTAAATTGATTAAAGAACACGACAACTCAGTTCCTTGGCTGCACTAGGCACATTTCAAGTGCCTAAAAGCCACCTGTGACTCGCGTCCACTGCGGGGTATGCAGCCTCATCTGATGGGAAGGCAGGTTGGGTGGGAGAGACCTGGGGGAGGGATTTGAGCAGACAGGAGAGAAAAGAGCAGGGGAGCTGAGGTGGCAGGCCTGGGCACACCTAAAAATGAGGTGGTTTGACCAGCCACGACTCCTACCAAGCAGCATAGGTATGGCCCACTCACGAGGTGATCACCTTAGGGTGCTCTGTAGTCTGGGCTTCTGCCCACCAAGACAGTGATGGCCCTCAGACCCCTGGATTAAGCAAATGGTGGCTTTTCTTGGGGCTTCTATCCCCTCCAATACCACAATGAAGGGATCCTGAGGATGTGTGAGACTGGATCTGCACCAGCTCAGGCTGGGGGTTGGATGATCTCCCACTGACCTCCTCCTCCTGTGGGCGGCAGAGGGCGTGGTAGGTAGGGGCCCTGGCTAAACTACTCTGGAGTCAAGTACACCTGGGTTCCAAGTCCAGCTCAGCCAATCCCATGCAGTGTGACCTCAGATAAATCAAGTTCTCTCTCTGAACTTTGCCTTCCACATTTAGAAAATGAAGAAATAATGAAATGCTTGAGACTTTGATGATGCCTACAGAGTGCCCAGCTCATAGTAAGAGGTCAATTAACAACAGTAGTCTTCCTAGACATTGTCCTTTTCCAGTTAAAAGCAGGAAAGTAGACTGGAGAATGTCCATGATCACTGGAAAGGAGATGTTCAACGTGAGCTGGAGAGGGAGTGAGTTAATCTGGACAGACGAGGGCTCCCTCCTCAGGGTTCCCGCACGTCCCCTGTGTGACACAGACCTGGTTAAACACCTGGTTAACCCATCGAGAGTAGGGAGGGAGATATGCCACTCCCACAAGCCCTGGGTGCCCAAGCATGATATAAGAATGGCCAAGAGCCACCTTCCAGAAATGGGGAGGATGAGTCAAACTGAATCAGAAGCAGTTAAGGTCACCCTGGGTCCCTAGGGTTACTCAGAGTGACCCTGGTATATGCCTGGCAAGAACGATGAGTGGATTGGGTTCCAGGAGAGCAAGTGGGACTGGAAATCACCCAAGACAAGGAAATCAACAGGTGGAAACTCCCTGCAGGCAGAGCACACTTGAGAAGCAGCAACAGAGGCTGAAAGTGGCCTTGGTTGGGTATTTTTGAGGGTGGGGCAGTTCCAACTCCCTCTCCCAGTCAGCACCCTACTTGAGCCAGGAATATTGGTCCCAAGTCCCAGCTTTCCCCACTTCAACTCCCCAGTCACCAAACCTTTGCTCTGCCCGGGTCCTCCCAAGTGCGGAAGCTGAGACAACCCTGAGTCGACCTCTGCCCGCCAAAGGTCTCTCCTGGCTCTCGCCACTTTGTCCTGTCAACGTTTTCAACATTTCCTCCCTTGTCTGTCACCCCCTACCGGAACCCGTGCTCCTGGCGGTAGGACAAGTCCATCTTGCTCACTGCTGTGTGTCCTGGGCACAGCTCAGACTCTGACACCCCACTGAGTACTTAATAGATACTTGCCAGGGCAGTAGACTCAGACCTCGGTGGGCTCTCGTCACATCTCTAACACGCATTATGTGGCTATGGGTCAGCCTCTCTGAGCCTTGTTTCCTCATCTGTAAAGTAGGAAACTAAATCCCTGTGAAGAGCTTAGAAAAACCAGGTCAGAAAGTGGGGAGGATGGAGCACCCTGCCGGCTCTAGGAAGTGTCCTGAGGGCTCACACTTCAAACACAGCTGTGAGCAGAGCGACCTCCAGAAGACGGAACCGAGGCCCAAGGAAGACGTGCTGAAAGGCTGCCCGGGGAGCTGCCCTCCCCCTCCCCGCTCCCCCGGGCCCTGGTTTCTCCTTCCAGGACCTCTGGTTAGATCACTCTCCTTCAATGTCCCTGGGAGTTTCAACCCAGAGGTTCTGAAGTGTACCAGCCTCTCCTGTCACCTTTCTGTATGGGATGGGGCCTGGCTCCTGGTAGTAGGGAGGGTGCTGGAGACAGCAGAGATGGCTGACTCTGGTGCTAGGGTCACAGAGCTAGGGCTCTGTGTGTGTGTGTGTGTGTGTCTGTGTGTCTATCACTTCAAAAACATTCACTGGCTCCGCACTGTACCCCAAGAGGGAGGCAGTTCAGCCCAATGGTGAGATTCCAGAACCCTGAAGTCTGAATGGGCTTAAAATATGAGTGACACAATGCACTTTGCCCTTCCTAAGACCCAGTCTCCTACCTGATAAACAGGGCTCTGAAACATGATGCGTGTTCAGTTCTCAGCACAGGGCCCAGCTCATCCTTCACACTTAAGAAATGGCAAGTGTTTTTGTTTGACTGTCAGTTCTGTGAGGGCACGAGGGCCATTTGTTTTGACCATTCTTGGTGCCCAGGTGGATGAATGAATGAGTGGAAGGAAGAAAAGAAGGAAGAGATGGAGGGAGGAGGGGGAGAAGAGAGGAAGGATCTGCTTCCATGCCCACTGCATCCTCCTTCTCCCATCCGGGAGCTGCCTCAAAGCTCCTCTCATTGAGTGTTGCTACATGTGGTCAGGGAGGAGAGCTGAGCAGAGACGGGAGTGTGCTGGGTCTGAATTCTGCATCCGCCTCTCGCCAGTTGACTGAACTTAGCCTCCTCAACATTCTCCTCTGACAAATGAGGATGATCCTACCAACTCACTCACTGAATTGTAGGGAGGTCCAAAAGATGTCTGTGAATACACTGAACCCATTCGTAAACTGAAGAGTGTTAGGGACTGTCTTGGTGCAGTGATGGGCAGTGTAGGCTCTGGAATCAGACTTCCTACACTCAAATTCCTGCTGCACTGCTTGCAAACCTTGGGCAGGATGCTTAACCTCTGTGGGCAGTTTTCTTATCTGTAAAACAAGGAAGATTTCAGCACTCATGTCACAGAATTGTGAGATTTAAATGAGATAATGTATGAGAAACTCTTGAATCAGGGGAGAATGCATGGCAGGCACTCAATAAATGGTGGCCATGATAACAAAACCTGCTCTCTGGAAAGATTCTGTGAACTACTTCTCACTAAAGTGTGAATGAGTAATAAGACCTACTATGCCCCCCTCTCAGAGGAATTTGAATCTTAACAGGAATGAAAGGAGTGAAGTCCTATTTAATGGTGGAATTTTCAAAAGTAAAGGAGGAATATAGGGGTTAGAGAAGGACCTTCCTAGGGTCCCTCAAAATCACAGTTGCTGCCTGTTGCACAAATTCTGCCAGGTCCCAGAGGAGGACCACACAGGGGGCAAGGGAGAACAGTCTCAGTCCCTGAGGAAACTCCTCTCTGCTTGTAGAAACAGAAAGCAACTTGCCCCCAGGACAGTGCATAACTCCAACACATGGAGTGCCTCTGGCAGCACGGCTGGCAACAGCCCAGGCCCAGCTATCAGCAAGGCTCCAGAACCAGTGAGGGAACAACAGCGCCGGGGCCGGAGGTGGGAATGTGCACCAGATGTGATGAGGACTGACCTGGGACCAGTGAAGAAGTGGTGGGCTCCCTCCCAGGGTGAGGGGGAGCCTCATCTCCTACATCTAAGTTTTCTCTGCTAGAACCTTAGTACCAGGCTAGCACCTGTAGTAGAAGGGCCATAGTTTCTGGAGCCAGACTGCCAGGGTTCAATCCTGGCTCTACTTCTTTTCAACTGTGTGACCTTGAGACATCAGCATGGGGGACAGAGGTAGAGTTAGCTGTGGGCATCCATCCCCCATCTCTTCCAGTCCTTCTTTGGAGAAACACTTCTTCCTCCCTCCTTTTCAGCTCACTGGAACAGGTGAGGCTGCTGGCATGGGACCTGTGACCAGACCCATCAGTCAACACTGAACCTTCCTGGGCAGGGTTTTTATTTGTGTGGTCATGTGACCACCAGTTGTCTAATTAAAGTAAATCCTGGGACCTGTGTCATGATTACTAAGAAGAGATCCTTTTCTACCGACCTAGAATTTGGGGTGATATGAAACTGGAGCTGAAGAAGACCACTGATGGCACAGTGGAAAGATTCAGCCTTTATGATGTGTTTGAGCTTCCAGATCAAACCATACCTCAACTTTGTTTCCCAAGTCAGTAAATTCTCTTCTTGGCATAAACCAGCTTGAGACAGGTTTTTCTGTTACTTGCATCAGAAAGAGTCTGAAATTTACACGGTGAACTTTCTTAACCTCTCTGTAAATTTCAGTTTCCTCATCTACAAAAAGGGGATGATGATAAAAGCATTTTTCAGAAGAAAGGAAGGGTTGTTCTAGGATGATTCAAAGGGTTGATCAGAGTCCAACACTTAACACAGACTGTGACATATGTTAGCCACCTAATAGCAACTCTTTGGTGTTCCATGTGTGCTATGCTAAGTCACTTTAGTTGTGTCCAGCTCTTGGCGACCCCATGGACTATAGCCTGCCAGACTTCTCTGTCCATAAAATTCCTCAGGCAAGAATACTGGAGTGGGTTGCCATGCTTCCAGGGGATCTTCCCAACCAAGGGACTCAAACCCATGTCTCTTACATCTCCTGCACTGGCAGGGGAGTTCTTTACCAATAGCACCACCTGGGAAGTCCTAGGTGTTCCATAAGTGTTAGCAAATCTGGCTCTGGGAAGTGGACTGCAAGGGCATCTGGGAAACAGCCTCTTCCTGTAACTGCGGGATCCCAGGAAACTCTGGGGGGTGGGGGTGGGGTGGAGGACACTCTTCAGGGAGGACTGCTTTTCCATCCAGATCACAGTTGGCACCAAGAAAAGCTCTAGTGCATGGCATGATTATTTTTCCTACTCCTCACAATGAAGCCCATTTTACAGATGAAGAATGTGAGGCTCAGAGATCAGGTCCAATCTAAGAATAGCTCCACCACCCACTCTGCTGGCTCAGCCCCTCCCTTGGAGCACATCAGTGTGGTCCCATGGTGGGGCCACCTCTTGCCAAGTCTCAATCCCAACTAGGCTAAATTAATAAATGGCTCTGTTATTGTTGAATAAAGGTTTCCATTAGTAATTCTAAGCGGTTTTGAAAAGGGCAAGAAGTTATAAGCACTCTGTCCCTCCCTCCTCAAGGGCGGCTTTATCTTTAACCCTGTCTCCTGCACAGGGAACTTCAATAAGATCTACTGGTTTCCCCTTTCTGATCTTAAGCAGTAGAGACGCTGTCACCAGTCAGAGGCGGTTTACCCCCTAGAGAGAGCCTGACGCAGTTTTGCTAGAGGAAACCACGCAAGCCTCAAGGCTTGGCACGACCCTTCCTTCCGGCCAGGCCAGGATGCCTGGGGGTGGGGGTGGGAACGGCACCTCCCACTTCCCTCCAGATAACTGCCAGATCATTCTCACGTCTGGGGACTGAGCTCACCTTCGGCTTTTTCCCACGTAGCCTCCTTGAGCCTTAGTTTCCTCACCTGTAAAATGGCACCCACCTATTTCAGGGTCGTTTTGAGGGCATCACGGACTTAAAAGTCCTGTGGTGTTCAGCCCAAGGATCTGCACAAAGTCATGAGTGTTGGAATCCTTCCCCCAAACAGAGAGAGGAAGGCACACGTGCGTGCTGGCGAGGACAGAGAGAGGATTCAAACCCGGTTCTTTGGTGACTCCAAGCCCAGACCCTTCCCTCTTTTACTACTGAGATCCTCCCCACCCCCTTCCCTAATACTTTTCCTCCTCAGCCTCCTCCCCCGCCCCGCCTCCGTCTGGCAGCCCTCGGGGACCTCCCAGCCTCAGCCTCCCCGAGCCAGACCTCCCCGGCCTGAACTGCTAAAAAAAACTTGTTTCCTCCCCTGTCCATTTACCCAGCTCGGCCTGAGAAACGTTCAGCGAGATGCTCCCCTACCCCCACCCTCACCCACGACAGACTCTTGGACACACCTTCACTGTAGCCAGGATAGGTGCGATCCTGTGTCCCCGGGTCTCCCCGCCTGATAGGAAGCGAGAGGCTCACCTGCTCTAATCCCGACTCACTCTGCTTGCTTCTGGTTGGTGCTTTCTGATGGCAGAGGCGGGATCTCAACCTCGGTAGCCAATGAAGAGGTTCACAGGAGTGCTTCTAGTTGTCACAGCAACAGGGAGCTACATCTTACTACCCCCATTCCGCGGAGACTGCTTTTGCAAGGATCAGACAGCTCACACTCCGGGGGCCCCAGTTCTACTTTAGAATAAGGGTGGGGGTCAAAGTTGAGAGGCAGTTAGGGCCCAAGCCGTTCTTAAATGCTACCAGTGTAGTTGAAAAAGAAGGCTGCCTGGAGGCAGAACACTATAAGTAGGCTTCTGTTAGAAGGGACAAGGAAATCCAGTTTACTGCGTTGGAAGTGGCCATAGCACTGGAGGGGCAGGGCATGAGGCTGGGCAGTTTAGGTAGAAATAAGTGTAGTAGGTGCCTAGCAAGCAGTTAGGGCCTCTGAGCCAAGGCTCACCCAGGGCAGGGTGGGGGACCAAAATGAGCAGCCACAGCTGAACTATGGGTCTCATAGTCCTTCAGTTCTAGGCAGGAAGAGAGAACCAAGGTCACCAAGGTCATTCCCTTCCCTCCAGGCAGCTTGTACTCCATCTTCAGTATAGTCATGTCCGGTCTTGGGCATTCATTAACCTTGAACTCTTCCCAGGAAAGAGGAAGGTGACGAGGTTCATTGTCCCCATTTTACAGATGAGAAAACCGATGCCTGCCTAGTAAAGTATCTTACCCTTGGGCCCTGGGGCCTGGCACTGGGCCCAAGCAGGGCTCTCTAGGCCTTTAATTCCCTGGCGTGGTGGCTTGTCTAAGGAAGCCCCACGCCACAGTGTTGAAACTGTCCACCCTTGCTGATGATGCAGGGATGCTGGGGCCACCTGAACCCCATATTTAACAAGGCAGGTGAACCAGGACAGAGAGCCCTGCCCCTGCCTGATGGCTCTGGGTGGGGGTGCAGCAAGACAGCCTTGTTGGTCCTTCTACTAGTGAGTCCAGTAGATCACTCTATACTACCCATCTCAAGACGCCCACAATCTAGAATGTAAATTGGTATAGCCGCTATGGAAAATAGTATGGAGAGTCCTTTAAAAACTAAAAGTAAGAGTTCTATATGATCCAGCAGTTCTGCTCCTGGGCATATACATGCAGGAAACTCTAATTTGAAAAGATGCATGCACCCCAATGTTCCTAGCAGCACTATTTACAATAGCCAAGACAAAGAAGCAACTAAAGGTCCATCAACAGAAGAAAAGTTAAAGAAGACATGTTCTGTGAACACAATGGAATACTGCTCAACCATTAAAAAAAAAATGAAATAATGCCACTTGCAGCAACATAGCAGAGAAGGCAATGGCAACCCACTCCAGTGTTCTTCCCAGGAGAATCCCAGGGACGGTGGAGCCTGCTGGGCTGCCGTCTATGGGGTCGCACAGAGTCAGACACGACTGAAGTGACTTAGCAGTAGCAGCAGCAGCAGCAGCAACATAGATGGACCTAGAGATGATCCTACTAAGTGAAGTAAATCAGGAGAAAGATAGATACCATGTGATATCACTTACAGGTAGCATCTAAAGAAATGATACAAATGAACTTATTTACAAAATAGAAATAGACTCACAGGTGGTGCTAGTAGTAAAGAACCCACATGCCAATGCAGGAGATGTAAGAGACACTGGTTCAATCCCTGGGTTGGGAAGATCCCCTAAAGGAGGGCATGGTAACCCACTCCAGTATTCTTGCCTAGAGAATCCATGGACAGAGGAGCCTGGTGGGCTACAGTCCACGGGGTCACAAAGAGTCAGACACAACTGAAGTGACTTAACATACATGCACAAACATAGAAAATAAAATTTATGGTTACCAAAGGGGAAGGGTAGGGAGGGATAAATTAGTAATTCAGGACTAGCAGATAAAAACTGCTATATTTAAAATACATAAACAACAGGGTCCTACTGTATAGCACAGGGAATGTATTCAAAATCCTGTAATAAACCACAATAGGAAAGAAAATGATAAAGAATAAGTATATGTATGTATGTATAACTGAATCACTTTGCTGTACATCAGAAACTAAGACAACATTGTAAATCAATTATACTTCAATAAAAAGAAGAGGAATCCCACAGCCTAACCAAGAGACAGACCTGCAATGACCGCACAGTGTGATAAATGCTGCAGAGAGAACGTGGACAGAACACGGAGGGCTCACAAGAGAAGGGGTGCCTGAACCTGCCCCGCAAAGCCAGGGGTGACCTCCCAGAGCAAGCAGCCTTTCAGAGGCCACGAGACACGTATGTAGGCTTTGCCAGGCAGACGAGCAACGGAAGGGAGTGCCAGGCAGAGGGAAGAGCATCTGCAAAGACCAAGAGGCCTGGCGAGCCTGGCACATCAGGGAAACTACAAGTCAAGAGGGAGACTGCAGCAGAACCTAGGCTTTGGAGTGAACGCACAGGACAAGACTGTATGCCCTGCAGTTGGGTGTTTCAATCTCTTTATGAGCCAGCAGGCACCCACATTTGCTTTGCTCCAAATGGTAGATTCATAGACCCCTTAGAACCACTTCTGAAAATCCCACTTTGAGAAATGTTGGATTAGAAGCTAAAACCACTGTCAACTATGGCTACAGGCCAACAACATGGACGAAATTCACAGGGTGAAAGAGGTCAGGGTCAAGAAAGTGTCATCCTGTATGACCCACTTATATCAAGTTCGGAGAAGTCAGGATAGTGGTTACCTCTGGAGGGATGTGGAAGATTTTAAGGAGGGTGTCCAGAGGGCAGTAATAATATTGTGTTTCTTGATCTGAGTGTTGATTTCACAGATGTGTTCTTTGTGAAAATTCATCCAACTCTATACTTAAGCTTTGTATATTCTTCTGTATGTAACTTCCACTTAAAAAAAAAAAAAGTTAACTGCTTTCCATAAACATCAGTGCAAATGTAGACATTAAAATTTGTGATTCCAGAATCGGCTGTGAGCCAGGCATCCAGATGATATAGAATATGTTTATATTCATTTTTTATATTATTCCCGAATGAAAACACAAACATTGCATAGTCTCTCAGAGAGCGCTCAAACTCCACAGAACTTGTCTACAGATCCCAGGGTTTGAGGAACCCCAGCTCAAGAGGAAGCATAACAATGCTCAGTTCTAGGTTTGGGGGATGGAGGATAAATGAGGGGCCTGGAGTGTCTTCCAAAACCTCTGGGTTTTAGACCCGGCTCCATCACACCTGGAGAGGTGGGTCTCCCTGGTTTGGCTGTGAGCTCCTGAAAGGCAGGGGCCTCTTTTGCTCACTCTGTGTCCGTGGTGCTCAGAGAGGGACCTGGCACACAGTGGGTCTCAGAGGACCTTTTCTGCCAGGGCCTCTTTGGCCAGCCCCATGTTGAGCATGGAAGAGGGGATCTGTTTGGGAAGCTGTGGTTTCCCAGTCACTGGCTGAGTTCCACACCACAGGCTCGCAACCATGGGTGGGCGATGCTGCAGCAGGGATTCCAGGGTGGGGTTGGTATTGTTCAATTCTCCCCAGAGGGGAGAGCTGCATGCAGAGGGGGCTCTGAGCTCTTGGGGACCATGATTATGGGCAGGAAATCCCAACCCTGCCTGCCCACCAGCCTCGCTCGAATTGGTAACAACCCAGCTCTGGGGAAGACAAACTGTTCCAGAACCAGAGAGGGCTGCATCTGTGGGCAGGATGCTCAACAGCCGCTCAACAGGTGTCTCCTCCCGTCCCTGGGGCCTTCCCTCCCCAGCTCAGCCTCTCTTGCCCACTCTCAAGAACCAACCTCCCTCTCCCACATCCCATCTGTCTCCACTCAGCCAGCATTTTCCAAACCACCTTTACAATTTCCGCCCTAACCCTGTGCTACCCAGAGCATCATTTACTTAATAGTTTTCTTTAAAACAATGTTCAAAAAAAAAAAAAACAATGTTCAGTTGTTGTTGTCTTAACTTGCCCTTGTGAAGTATTTGTGAAATCCTGGATTTGATGTGCCAGTTTTTTTTCTAACACACATTAAATTTTCATTTAAAATACCTGTTCTTGTATCACCTAAAACTACCCTGTGTACCTTCACAATGGAAACAATTTTGTACAATGGCTCAGCCAAGATGGTGGTTATTATTATTAATAATAATAATTATAGCCTCACATTAGCAGCAAGCTGTATGCCTCTTCCACACATTTGCATTCAGTCTCATTCAGTCCTCTCGGTTCCTACACTATGGATATCATTGGCCCCATTTTACAGGTGAGGAAACTAAAGCTCAAAGAGTAGTCGTGATTTGCTTAGGGTCACACAGACAGTTAGGACTTTGGTCCTGATTCAAGACTCTAGGGCTCCTGACCTAGGAGAAGGCAGGGAAGCAAGAGACATTTTCCTGTCTCCAACCAGACTCACAAGAGCCACAGGATGGCATCTCATGGTGTAGAGAGTTTGGATTAGACATGAGGAAGGACTTCCTGGCTAGAAATGTTTAAGCACGAGAACGATTGGCAGAGGAAGGGTGTGGAATGCCCAGTTTCCCAAGTCCTCAAAACAAGACAAAGGCCCAGCTAGGATCATGCCAGTGCTGCCTAGAGGCAGGAGAATGGACTAAATGACCTCTCTAAGCCTCATCCAAGCCCAAAGATTGGGTGCAGCCTGCCATCAAGGCAGCCTTCCTTGCCATTTCCCCAAAGTGTCTATTAGACAAGGCAAGGCATGTGGAGGCTCCCACTTAAAGGAACTGGGAACATCTCATCTTGGCCATGCCCCATGAGGGAGTGTCAGTAACAGCAGGCCAGGGTGGCAAGGCATTAGCTCACCCTCTTCCCTTTCCACTGCTCTGGCAGCTCCCGGAGCTCATCTCTGAGGTCTGGAGTCGAAGGCCTGGCTGCCCTCGGAACCACTGGGGCTGCTGGGCCACCCGTGGGCCACCTGCGCCAGGGAACCTGCATTTCTTCCATCCTCTCCAGGGGATCCTTTTCAAAACTCCCTGATCTGAAAAGTTAGACACATACTGACTTTAGGTGTTGCCTCTCCAAGTAATGAATTGTCGTTTTTTTTTTTAAATCAAAGTATTTATTTCTCAAAACAAAGTGGGCATTATCTTCCTTTCTAATTAGACAAATAATATATGCCCAGTGATTTGAAAACAGTATAAAAATTAATGTAAAATTACCCACATTTCTATCATCTAGAAAACTGTGGCCTTTGCCAGGCAGAAGAGAAAGGGAAGGGAGTCCCAGGCAGAGGGAACAGGATCTGTATAGACTAAGAGGTCTGGGCGAGCCTGGCACATCAGGGAAACTACAAGTCAGGAGGGAGACTGCAGCAGGACCTAGGCTGTGGCATGAATGCCCTGGACAAGACTGCATGCCCTGCAGTTGGGTATTTCAATCCCTTTATAAACCAGCAGGCATCCAACTGTAGCCATTAAGATCAGTATAAGACCTCATAAGACCTGAGGGCAGCTGTTGGAGCTTCAGGGGTCTTCATAGCCCCTGGGCTTTGCCCAATTCAGTGCCCCACACAGAGCAGATGGTCAGGGCAGACCCACATGATGTGAGGCCTTGACTATAGGAGCAGTTGGAGTTCTGAAGGAGGCAGTTCTAAGGCCCTCCGGGAAGTTTGGAAGGCATCCAGGAGGAAGTGAGGAATACCTAGGGTTGTGGAGATAGCATATAGTTCAGCTAATGGAGAGGGAGCAGGTGAATGGGGCATTCTGATGGGAGGACCTGCCCAGGGAGTGATGGGGTGCGGGCTGAAGCCCTGGGGAAGTCTTGCATGTGGTGACTCCCAGGATGATGCTGGCAGGCTTACACCTGCATCTGCCAGGAGGTGAGGGTGAGATTCAGGCGCTCCAATTACAGTCATAACCCAGGATGGTCTTAGGGGTGACCCCTTTTCCAAGAAGCTGACTTTTGAGGAATTTGCTTGGCCATGGAAATCATGACGTGTTTCCACTGGCCTCAGCTGTTGATTAAACCTCCATCCGTGCAACTACCAACCCAGGAAGAACCCTCTCTTCCTCACAGCGTGTTCCCTGCTCCTGTTTTTCATGTTTCTGGGCATCAGGTGGTTTGTAGAGGGATCCGCACCCAGTGAGGTCAGCTGAGAAAACAAGAGTCGCCATCCTGCTGCCCCTCATTCTAGGAGCTGCAGGCTTGGGCCACCGTCACCCCTGGGCACACACCCCCTCCTCCTGCCTTCACCCGCCCCTGGTGCTTCTCCTCTGTCCTGCTCCAGCCTTGCGCCTGCCCAAACTGTTGTTTATCAACACAGACCAGAACATTCTGCTGCCAGCAGAAACACCCTGCCGTCAACACACTCCCACACACTGTTGGCCACTGCCAAAGCTGCGCTCTCACACGCATCCTCACCCCCTCCTGCCAACACAGCTGTTCCCCGCCGCTTGGAATTGAGCCCTCCGTCTCACACACGCGTTCGCTGAGGGGTTTTCTCCTGTGTACTCAAGGCAGAGCCTCACACTTGTAAACAAGGCCAGCATTACACTCTGCCCCCTGACCTGGGGTGTCAGTCTCATCACTTGCAACTGTGTGACCTTGGGGAACGGACTTAACATCTCTGGGCATCAGACACCTCATCTGTAGAATGGGGATAATGTTCACCTTCTAGGTCTTTTCCCAAGGCTCAGGGGGGCTGGGCGAGAGAGCAGGCATCCAGGAAGCTCTGGATCAGCGATCAGCGGGAGCTCTGATGCTGGTGCTGATGAGCGAGCGAGCGTCGTGTGTCCTCTTTGGAATCTGGCCACTGGTTTTCCTTTCCCACGCCTGACTGCTGGCCTCACCTCGTGGTCACACCTTCCTGGCCGTGTGACCTCAAGTGAGGCACATCACCTGTCCGCTTCTCATGTCCTCGCTGGTGAAATGGGTTTAACATCTGCCTGGCTGGACCCAGAGACTTGCTATGAGGGGCACAGGGAACTGGTCACCATTGTGCTTCAGAAGCTCATCAGTCCTGGCCACAGCTGCAGGGTGTTGTGGGAGAATGGGATTGGAATGGGGCAACAGCCACACATGGGCATTTGCAGCCTCCTTCCATTTCCCCCTCATCTCTTCATCAACCCTCAAGCTGAGGCAGTGTTTCTATTTTGGCTCTGCTGTGGGGCTGCAGTCCACCCAAAGAGGCCACGGTGGCCCATCTCTGCAGCACCCGGGGCCTTGCTGAGTTGCCCACCTTTCCGCCTCCCCACCCACTCCTTTCATAAGGCACAGTGGCTCTTCCCAGCAGGATCACTGCAGCGCTGAGCCCTCCAGCTCACCCATCTTCTTCTGCTCTCTCACTCGCCCTGAGGCCAAGGATCCCTGGCCTTCTCCCAGAGGTCCTCTTCACCCTGTCATCTTCTCTAGGACTCTGTCTTTCCTTCTCCTTGGCCAGAGAACCTGCTCTAGATTTTTCTATTCTGGGGAACAGGTGTACGCAGAGGGATAGAAAACAAATGTGATTTAAGAACTGATATAAATCTGGGCTGAGCAGGAGGGCGTGCATTATGGAGAGGGAGGCTCTGCAGTGGGTGGAGTGTCAATTCAGGCCAGGTGGGTGAGCTGGGCTTCTCCCCACGCTGCAGCAATGTACCTTCCTGCCTCTTGATGCAAACAGTTGAACTTGCTGGAGGGCAGATCCTGGCCTGCTCCCTGCTCAAAGGTTGTGGCTTCTCTATTTGACTGTGAGAGACTCTCAAGCTCTGGCCACCACTGGGAGGCCACTGGAGATCCATTGGCTCAGGGGAACCCATGGTAACCAGGCTGCCTCTGTCATTTGAGGCACTGGAAAGAACACAAATGGAAACCCATATACTATGTGTCTCGATATCCAAAATGTGTAAGTCAAGCTAAGAAGCTGTCAAATAAAATATTATACCTTCAGAATGACCTGGAAAGTCAAGTTTGAATTAGAATTCTTGGATTCCTCAGAGTCCCTCCAGAACACAAGGAGGGACAGGAGTGGGTGGGTGGGTAACCACTGTGCAAGTGGGGCTCTAGAGCAGTTGGTTGATTTGGCAAAAACATAAACTATGTTTCAATCCAGTCAGTACCTTATGTTTTTAACTTCCTCCCAGGCTAGTGTGGCCAAAAGAGCTAGGCACAGTGGTGGTTATTACCTTCATTCAAATCCCAGGGCTGCCAAAATTGAGGTTCAATTAATCTTTTTAATCTTTTTGAGGCTCAATTTCCCCATTTGTAAAATGGGACTAATGATACCTCCCTGATAAAGTTATTGTAATTACTAAAAGAGATAACCCTTGTAAAGCCCTTAGCATGGTCCTGGAACATAATAATTGCCCACTAAGCTGTGAGCTATTATTGCTATTATAATTTCTCCACATATGGGCAATGATAGCATCAGAGCAGGAAGTCATCTGCCTGTCTCTCTATTGCACACATGATGAAATAGGTCACTCAGCTAAGCAGAAGCAGATATGGAACTAGGGTTTCCAACTTTCCCACAGTCTTGGGTTTTTCCCTAGATAAAAATAAAAAAATTAAAAAATGGTGGCCCAATAATGTGAATGTCTTTAATTCACTGAACTGCATACTTTATAAATGGTTAATATAGCAAATTTTATAGTATGTTCATTTTACTACTGTGTTAGTTGATTAAGGCTGCCATAACAAATTATCGCAAACAAGGCGGCCTAAACAACAGAGATGTACTGTCTCACAGTTTTGGAGACTAGAAATCTGAAATAAAGGTCCCAGTAACGCTGACACCTGAAGGCTCTGAAGAAGAATCTCTTCCATGTTTTACTCCTAGCTTCTGATGGTTTGCTGGCAAGCTCTGGCATTCCTTGGCTTGTAGAATCAGCATTCCAGTCTCTGCCTTTATCTTCACAAGTTGTTCTTCTGTGTATATGTGGCTCTCTCCGTGTGCCCAAATTTCCCCTTTTTATAAGGACACCAGTCAGATTGGATAGAGTCCACCCTGTTGACCTCATCTTAACTAAAGACATCTGTAATGATCCTATTCTTGAATAAGTTCACATTCTGAGGTACCGAGGATGAAGACTTCAACATAGGAAAGTGGGGGACACAATTCAGCCCATAAAAACCACAGTGAAAAGTTATAGCTACCCTGCATGCAGTATCAGACTGTAGGCAGGGGAAAAACACCTCTGGTGATGTTTCAGGGCCATGATCATAGAAAGTCTTCAGAATGTGTTTCCTGATTTGTGTTAAATCTGGTGCCAATAAGCTAAAAGGGCTGAAATCTCCCATTTTCCAAAATGAGTCCTCCACTGGCCATGAAATAAAAGGATTTTTAATGACCAGTACTGTTTCCAGACGAGTACTTAATAAACTATTTAAAAATAATTGGTTCTCTTTGGTTGGCTCAACTCTGCAATCCTGGACGCCATCTTGTTTCTACTATTTCTGTTCTCAGAGAAGAGGTAAAATTCAGCTAGAGCAGGCTGAATTACTTCTTGTTTTGCACATGGATAGCTTATTTTATTTAAATTGTTTCCCTTTAAGATTTTAGGGAGGAAGTCTTCACACAAATAGAAATCCTGCAAGAATGGCACAATAAACACCTACGTACCTTCCACTTAAATGCAACGATTATTAAACTTTTGCAGCATTTGCTTTATTTGTAGCAAGTTTTTTTGCTGAACCACTTGAAAAGAAGTTGCTGGCATCATGATATTTTAGCCCGAAAATATTTAAGCATAAATTTCCTAGCAATGAGGGCTTCCCTGGTAGCTCAGCTGGTAAAGAATCTGCCTGCAATGCAGGAGACACCAGTTCAATTCCTGGGTCGGGAAGATCTGGGGAAGAAGGGATAGGCTACCAACTCGAGTATTCCTGGGCTTCCCTGGTGGCTCAGAGGGTAAAGAATCCGCCTGCAATGTGGGTAGACCTGGGTTCGGTCCCTGGGTTGGGAAGATCCCCTGGAGAAGGGAATGGCTACCCCACTCCAGTATTCTTGCCTGGAGAATTCCATGGACAAAGGAGCCTGGTGGGCTATAGTCCATGGGGTCGCAAACAGGACATGACTGAGTGATTTTCACTTTTCCTACGAATAGGCTGTTCTCCTACATAAGCACATTGAGAAAACCAATTGTTCTATAATATCATCTCATATTCAGTCCATACTCAAATTTGACAAGGCTGATTTTTCAAAAATTCTGAATCTGATGAATTTCAAATCTGTGAAGTTTAGGGTCTTGACAGTATGACTCGTGTAATGGGAAATTTTGGAGCTCCTGAAAATTAAACTAGCATCTAGAACTCTTCGATCCACACCACACTGATGTTCCCTTTCCTCATTTCCTTTCTCTAGCGAGCCAGCTCTCTGAAAGCCCAAATGCATAGTTGGGGTGGGGTGCTCCTCGAATTCCTTTTATTCTAAGACTTAGAATTCTAGGACTAAGATTAATTCTAAGATTTATTCTTAGCCTTAGGAGTACCTGAAGGAAGACCTGCTGGCTGGCCTGGGCACCTGCTCACTTGCCTGGGACCCCCCTGCTGGGAGTCACAAAGACTGGGTGGGGGTGCAGGGACGCAGGCTCCACCTGACCTTGACTGGGGTGGAGACTCCCAGACTTAGCACCACCCTCTCCAAAGCTGGCCAGGTGCCAGTCCAGCGTGGTTGCCAGCGCTGCCATTGTCACAGCCTCTTTCTGGGGATTTCCAGACAGCAGCCTAGAGGATCATCCTGGCCTCTAGAAAAGTGACCGCAAATCAACAATGAAAGAAGAAAAAGAGGAAAATTCTGCAATGAACTTCCCTGAGTTTGGGGGGACAGTCCTCTTCCCCTTATTTGCAAATCCAAGGCTCAGGATTAAACCTTTGGTTTTAAAAACTGTTTCATAACTAGGAACAGCATTAATCGGTAGAACCGTGCAAATAAAAAGGGGGCCAACAAAGATGGAGGGTGTGGGGAATGGCTGGTTTGTGATTCAGAACCGCCTTCCCCCTCCAACCCCCAGGCTTGTTTGAGCTTGGCTGCTAGTTTCAGCCAATGTATTTCTGGATGGGACAGGAGCCAGGGGTCAGATAAAGTTCCAACATATTTTGCAGCAGGCCTGACACTTTGCCCAGTGCTCTGGGCCTGTGACAGCTGCCAGGATGGTGTGTTGGGAAAGTTAGGCCAGATGGAGCTGGTTTAAATGGGTCTGAGGGAACAGGCAGTTGACTAACCAGACAACTCAGCAAGACCCAGCAGAGTAACAACACCATTGAACCAACATGACTGCCTGGGCCACCAGAGGCCCTGCACGCCATTCCCGGGATGTCACTAGCAGACACCATGCTAATCCCCCCACCCCACTCCCGGCATCCCTGGGACAGGGATCTGTATTCCCATCTTGTTATCTTTAGTAAACCAAGTAAACGCTTAACACATCAAGCACCTGACACGCATTATCCAACTTAATCCTAACAACAGCTCAGTGAAATAGGTATTGTTATTACCCCAGACAGACAGATAGACAATTTGTTTTTGTGGAAGACAGCTTACACAAATAGTAACAGATACACCTGCACGTATGAGGCCCACTTGTAAACACTTCCCAGGTGTTATCTAATTTAGTAGGGAAACAGAGGCACAGGGGACAAAGCCATTTGTCCAGGGTCACAGGGTTACTAGGTGTGAACATGTAACCACTGGAAACTAGGTGACTCCAGATGGAGGGTCCACGCCTGCACCACCCCGTGATTTTCCAGATGGGAAATCTTTTCTGAGACAGGCAAGGGGAAGAGAGACTGGGTTGAGATCTGAAACAAAGTGAAGGCGAAGGTCTGCGCTCTTTTCCGTTTCCTGACAAGCATAATGAGAAGCACCCGTGGGAATAGAAAATCAGACATCTGACCCCAAGCCCTTGGCCGCTCTTCCTTCCTTTCCCCTGGCCCTGCTGGTCTGAACTGTGAGGTCCCAGGCCTCATGGGACAGACACTGTGGGGCAGAGACAAGCATGCAGGCTGCAGGAGGCCTGTCTTCACCAAGCTGCATCTCACCCTCTCCACTCTGAGGCACCCAGTGGAGAGTCAGGAGCCGCCCTGTGCACCTCCCACAGCCGAAGCTGACTGTCTCAAATCTGGAATTGAGCCAGCTGGGTCCAGACTTGCACGGAGGCCAGGCTTCCTGTCACATTTTGGAATTCTTCTGATAGCCCAAGGCCTCCCGCAGCAATGTCACCTGGCAGGTAGAGATAGTCTGCTCTTTCTCCTCAGCAGCTCTGTTTTCCCCTGAGTCTGCGTGACAAACTCACGCACCCAGGGGAGCTGCTGTCCCCTGTCCCAGCTGCCTGCACGCACTCAATGGCCTCTGAGGAAGGAACACCAAGGCCTTGCTTTGGAGCACCTGGCTGCACGCTTCGAGGCAGCTCCTCCAACACGAAGGCATCAGAAGGGTTCTCAGAGCAGATGATGTCTAAGCAAGGTACTAGATAGAAAATAAACCGTGACAACGTCTGTATCCTGCGCCTCAGGGGTATTTAGGTTGATGTATGCTGTCGGCTTTTTCTTATGTTTACAGACATATCCGTGACTTTATCTATATACATGCTCCTGACATTTTAAAAATGTCATGCTCTGACATTTTTAATTAGAAAGGAACCAACTTCCTTTCTTTACTTCTCGAGGCACCAGGAACATTTTTCCATGTGGGTTTATATCCATCTAAAGGCTGCATAGTATCCCACCGTGCCATCATTTACAACAGCAATCCCCTACTGATGGACATGTAGGTTGTTCTCAGTGTTTTTGCTAATCAATCATCCACCCTTTCTTCCTTCACACAAATATTTATTAACCTCTTACTATGTGCCAGGCATCTTGGTAAGTGCTGGATATATACAGATGAAGAAAATGTACATGGTCTCTCAATCATAGATCTTTCAGTCAGGTGGAGAGACCAACTTCTAATCCCAAGGTGCAATAAGAGCCAAGGAGGGAAGGAAGCTTAGAGGGAATAACAGAGCCAGAGCCCCTGCTTTCCTGGACACTCGGGAAAGACCTCTCTCACCACGAGGGTGGTGACAGTTCAATGGAGATCTATGCCAGGAGCCAGTCATTTGAGGAGTGTAGGGAAGAGCATTCTGGGCAGAGGGAACAGCATGAACAAGAACAGAACCGTATGAACAGTGTGTGTGTTGTATGTCTGGGGAAGTCTGAGAATCCCCCTAAGGCTATAGTGCAGGGGTGAGGCTGGGGGTAAGGCTAGATAGGCTGGGTGGAACTCACCTGAGAAAGTCTTGATACCAAGCCAAAGAATTTGGACTTGATTCTCTCAACAGAGCCTCTCAACATGTCCCTGAGTCTAGACAGAATACTGTGGGCTCCTGCCTAAAAGACCCAGGAGAATAGTAATGTTCGAGAGGAAATATCTGCTTTAAATGGAAGGTTCATTTTCCTGCTAGAAGTTCAAAGTCTGTCGTGAGCATTAGGGCCAAGCACGTTACCTTATTACTGAGTTCCCCAAAAATGTGACCCAGAGAGATCGAGGATTTGCCCAAGAGAAACAGCAAACTCACTGCCAAAGGCAAAGCCTAAAGCCCCAACAGCCAGCTTTTTCAGCTCCTGCCCTAAAGCCCGCCCCCTTTCACCTGGGCATTCTTTCTGGCAGCCACTCAAAACAGGAAGAGGGTGAGGAAATGCATTTTCAGAATTTGTGGAACACCCACGAGTGTCAAGCACTGTGCCTGGCCTGGGAGGTACAGGCCTGTAAGGCCAGCCGGGAGGGTGCTCACAGCCCCGGAGGACAGCCTGAATCCCCAGTCATCTTCACTCCAGAAATCCTCCCTGCCCCGCCTCCCCCAAAAAGTTGCTGAAAAATCATGCGTAACAAAGTGGCCAGGAGTTTCCTGCTTTGGTAAGCTGGCTTACTCCATTTCCCTCATTTGTCCACTCGGACCAGACGGAGCAAAGGGCAGCCATCAAAGGTGTCTGGGTCGAGGCTCCGGCAGGGCAGCCGGGTGAATGGGCCGTTGGGGACTCAGTCCGGCCGAGGTCTGGGCCGGGGAGGGGGAGGGACAAGGCCGGGGGCAGCCCCGGCGGCCCCGCCCTCCCGGTGCGAGGGAGCGCTGTGTGCTACGCGTGCGGGAGGGCGCGAGCCGCCGCGGTCGGATGAGGCAATCGCGGGGAACGTGCGGCTGGGCCCGTCAGGGGCTGCGGCTGGGCTGGGGGAGGGGAGGGCGCCGGCGGGGCCCGCCCGCAGCAGTTAAGCCCTGTCCCCGCGCCGCTGCTCTCCCAGCCACCAGTGCTGGGCTCCAGGGCGGGCGCCGTCTGCTTCTGCCTCGGCCCAGGGTGGGCGCGCGCAGGCGCACCGCCCGGACAAGCCTGTCCGGATCCCCCTTGCCTCCAGGCCGCCCTGGCTCTTTATGCCCCGGGCGATTGGCGTTCTATTCTTCCCTGGTCCTTCCACGCCCCCGCACTGCGCTGACAGACACATGAGTTCCTGTTACCAACCCGCAGACACACCTAGGCAGCTCCACGTGGGCGTCACACGCGCGGAGGCCCCTCTGCCTCGCTGTATTTGGAGAGCCGTTCTAAGTCAGCCCCTAGATTTGTTGTCCTATACTTGCTGGAACAAGCACTGTGTCTTTGGGGAAGTTGCTTAACCTCTCTGAGCCTCAGGTAAGCCATCTGTCCAGTGGAGATGATGATAGTATTAATACATACCAACCTCACTGGGTTGTAGTAGGAATTAAAGAAGATAGTGCCTATAAAGTGTTAAGCCCCTGTGGTCATTAGAAGTCACCCAATAAAGGATAACCCTGATGATTTTTATAGAGGAGAAAACGGAGCTACAAGTCCTCCCTGGCTGGGCTCCGGGTGTCTGTAACAGGAGCAAGACTGGGTGTCTGGGTTTTGTCTGTTTTATTTCCTTTATCAGATTCATCTTTTCTGCAGTATCACTCAGCTCTTCACCCAGGACCTGCAACACAACACACATTTCTTGATATTTGTGCCTACTCTACAGCATTAAAAACTAAGTGCGTGGCACCCGGGTGCTGCCAGCTCCACCAGTGGCCTCCTGGCCTGGCCTGCTGCCAGCTCTGGCCCCTGACGCATTGGAGTTAAGTCACTTCCTGCCTCAGTCTCTCCATCTGTACTGTAGGGATAAGAGGCCTCGTCTCTCCGTTCTCCTGGAACCGGCAGAGGATGACTCAGATAACGGTGGGGAAAGCCCACAGAAACAGAAAAGAGGCTCTTACTGGGCCCACTGACTGATGCAAGCTTTGGGCTTTACGTGCAATCCAGCAAGAGGGAACAGGGACAGTTCTGGGAAAGTGTGAAGAGCCTGGGAGAGCAGAGGCATTCCTGCCCCTTCCCCTTTAAAATCAGACCGCCGGGGTGCGGGGACAGAGCCTAGGAGTCTGAGGGGCCAACACTAGGCGCAGACTCTGCCTCCCCAAGGTCTGTGGCCACCAAAGGCTTATGATCCCTTTGATCTGTCTGCCTTCTCTGTCAAGTGGGAGTTGTGGTATTTCCCTCACGGGGCTGTTGTGAAGAGTACTAACTCCGAGGGAGAGCAGAGTACATTCTGTGTTTCTAGGTGGGGGCTCAGGGTGAGGGAGTTGAGACAGAAGGCATAGTCTAGTCACCCCAGGCTAGTGTCCAAGGGCCCCTTCCCCCAAATGTCAGAGAGTCACAGACCCAACTCCAGACATAACAGACCTCCACTTACACCCCACGAAGTACAGGAAGTTTGGACTCAAGAGTGGGTCCAAACATGGTCTCTGCCACATACTACCTGTATGATGTGAGGCAAGTTACTTACTGTCTTTGGGCCTCCATTTTTCCACACGTAACATGGGGATAATAATGCCTGTTGTATGAGGCTGTTTTGAGGACAAGAGAAAATGAGGGGGACTTCCCTCATGATCCAGTGGTTAAGAATCTGCCTTCCAATGCAGGGGACGTGGGTTCCATCTTTGGTTGAGGAACTAAGATCCCACATGCTTCAGGGCAGCTAAGTATCCTGTCCATAACCACTGAGCCTGCGCGCTCTGGAGGCCTGGAGACGCGGAGAACCCTGAGTGCCTGCAACGAAGAGCCCATACGCTGCAACTAAGACTCGACACAGCCAAATAAATAATTTTTTTTTTAAAGAAAATGAGGTAACTATGAAGTGTTCATAATAGTGGCCATTGCTATTGTAAAATACAGTTTTACGCCACTGCTCACCTTAACCTGTCATGACTGGGGCCAGGCAGGATGTTATCATCTTGGGTCTTTGGGTCACAAATGTGTACTGAAACCTACAATGCCTTTTTGTTTTTTTAAGTTGATAGCCTCACACCATGAGCTTTAATGGAAAGAAGTTTGTTTGCTTGGAGACTTTATAGGCACTATTGTATTTGACATGTGAGGAAAGCCTTCTGTGTCATCCATTATACAGATGAGAAAGTTGAGACAGGGAAATGTCAAGTAACTTGTCTCAGGTCGCATGGCTAGGAAATGGCTGGCCAGGATTTGAGCCGAGGCCTCCCTGACTCCAGATTGTCCCACCACTCAGGGCCCTCCCTGCCTCCTGTGTTTCTGCTCTGGGTGTTGTGCTGCCCTTTCCTGAGTGGGCCTCTTAAAGTGTCCCCAGGGCCAAGGACAGTCGTGATTACCGATTGCTTCCTTATTTCCCAGGGCGTGGCTCAAGCACACAGTGGGTCCTCAGCCTGTGCTGCTGACCTGGGAAATTGAGTCCCACTTAGCAGGGGGATGAGTCCTCTTAGAGGGAAGTGACTCATAGGCCAGCTGAGTGTGCAGGCTGTGTCTGTGTGTCTGCGTGTGTGTCTCTGTGTGTGGGTAGGGGTGGGGAGTGAACCGGGTTCTGCGGAGATGATGTGGAGGGAAATCCAGGCTGGTGATCCAGTCCCTGCTGTTCCTGCCAGGGCCCAGCCTTCCGAATCACAGACTCACCCTCCCCTTTCCAGGTCGTGTCTGCTTGAGGCCTTGTACAAGCTCCCACTCCACCCCAACGCTACCTGTGCCTCAGCCCTCCAGATGCCTCCTCCACACCTCAGCACCCTACACTGAGCCTGGGAAGGGGTGGGGGGGTGGTGCCCTTCTCCTTGGCCAGATGCAGGCAGCTGGCTGAGGTCACTGCTGGTGTCAGCTCTGGTGAGAAGCTGGCTCCTCCCTTGCCCAAGGAGAAGCTCTTTGGGTATCTCCAAGGCTGGGCCCTACTATTTTTAGATACTATCCCCTCCTTTCCCCTCCCAGCATCATACCAGCTCGGGGAGGAAATGACTCACCTCAAGCCCAGACAGGTAGAAGCTGTCTCAGTGAGCCCTAGGCAGCCCTGCCTGGCTCCAGCTCTAGGGCTCCCCCACCTGGGGTCGCCCAGAGTGACCTGTTTCCCAGCCTGAAGATAAAGCTGGGTTGAGATCAAGGCCCAGGATCCCACTAGGCTTTTTGTGGGCACCCTCTGCTATTTCTCTCACAGGGCCTAGGGTAGGCTGCCCCCAATGGGTTGTAGACCCTCTGCTCACCTTAGCAGACTCTGGGCCTTTAACTCTACCCTGGGCCTGGGCTAGGCCCCAGCCGAGTCTGAGGGGGCCAGATAGATTGAGTGAACTGACCACTCACTGGCCTCAGTGGGGACCAGGGGAATAGAAGGAAGAAAGACCCTGCTCAGTGGAGGCAGGGGAAGGCATGAAGACCCTAGGTATGTGTATACTGAGTAGGGTGACCAGTTGTCCCAGCTTGCCCAGGTATGAGGAACTTCTGGGGACTTTGAGTGCCAACCAGGAGAGCTCTGGGTAAGCTGAGATGGTTGGTTGCCCTGGCACTGAAATGTGGGCTGTATCTTAGGGAAAGGGCAGGTGTCAGGAGCTTGTTTGGATGTCCTGGCCTAGTCCCACACTGTCATGGCTGAAGGACCAAGTTCTTGGCCCGAGCCTGCTCTGCCATCAAGAGACCATAAACAGAAGTTCACCTCCCAGGGGAGGGACTGGGCCCAGGCTGCGCGAAAGGCTGGGAGCTCTCTGTGGACTGAGAGACCCGGGAAGACCCTGGTTGGGGCAACTCTCCTTGCTAAAGCCAGTGAGGGCAAGGTTGGGCCAGTCAGCACAGAGTTGGGTGTAGGGAGAGCAGAGCCCATGTTGTGGGGAGGAGAAATAGCTGAGGAAAGACATTGAAAAGAGCAGAAAATTGTGATGAGAGGACAACTCTGACATCAGGGAGGCTCAGTTTCAGGCCCACTTACTGCCGGTGCCTCAGTTCGCTTAACTGTAAAATGGGCAGAGGGGCGCCTGTCTGCCTACCTCAATTACTTGTAGTGAGGACTGTGAGACAATGCCTGGAGAAGCGGGTGGCAGGCTGGAAAGCAGCGGGTAGGGTGGTTGATTAGTTGGAGAGGGCTTGCGGGGGCTGACCACCTGCAGAGCTCTCAGTTGGTCAGAGATGTGGGCAGAGGAGGCCTTGCCTACTCCTCTCCATCCCAGATCAGCAGCTGCTCAACAAGGCTCCTGAGGCCTCACCTCGGGGGTCATGTCAAAGTTGCTATGGCCGAGGCCCAGACCTTCATGGCAACACCCTGCTTTGCCTTTGTCCTCCTCATCCTTGGGGTGTTGCCTTTTTTCTCGCAGACCAGGGGTGAGTAGCCTAGGCAGGAGCTCTGACACAGCTGAGCTGGGCAGCCTTAGAAGAACCACTTCTCTTTTCTGGGCCTCAGTTTCCTCACTGGTGAAACTGTGGGGTTAGATGAGGTCTCTGGTTTTTCAATATTCATTTTTGTAGTGGAACCTCTTTTCCAGTCAAAGTTCCAACTGCACTCACTAAACAAAAGGGAACTGTTTTGTTTAGTGGGCAATGGAAATGCCTGGTGGCCCCCTCTACCCCATCCTCTCCCCACACAGGGGCCCAAGGGCTCAGGCAGACACAGTGTGAGACCCTTCTTTGGGGAGCCTGTCCTCTCCAACACTATTATTTGTGCCTTGAAGGCAAGGGTGTCCTTGTTGCCCTCCCCAGGCAGCCTAGAGTTAGACCCCAAGCCCAGCACCTGGCACCTTCTACTAAATTCCCTAACTCCTGGTTCCTGTTGACACTGATGTCTGTCTCAGCCCTTGTTGCAGAGTTCAGTGTGGCCACAGGCCCCTTGTCCTGTCTCAGGAAAGTTACAGGACCAAAACCAACACCACAGCTAACCTTGTGGGGCACTTCCAGGCTTGTAAAGAACTTCCACGTACCTCATCTCATGTGCCTAGTCCTCAGGACAGGCCTGATATTCCCGTGTGACAGGGATCTGGCTTCAAGATCCCCCCACCTGTGGGTCAGAACTGGGCACCTCGCCAGGAGCCCTGGTCCTTTCCTGGAGCCGCAGTCTGGGGCACCTGGCCAAGGCCCAAGCTCTCCCCAGCTTATCCCGGGATGCTGGCACCTGCAGGCACCAACCACAGAGGAGGTAGGAATCTATGAGGAAGTCTGCAAAGAGGGGGAACTTGCTTCCTTACCCTGGGGGTCATTTTTCGCAGCTTATCGAACAGGCAGGGTGACTCCCACCCCACCCCATCACCTCCCCCTCCCCCCTCCCTCTGTAGTCAGTGAGGGGTGGGGAGGGGGAGGGAGCATGGGAGGAGGAGGGGAGGCCAGGACCTCAGAAGCTGGGACTGCACAAATGGGTGCGGGAGGATGCCAGAGACCAGGCAGCTGACCCAGGGTCACCCAAGGGCCCATGGGAGGCCCCCGGCGGCACTGACATCAGCAGCGCCCTGCGGGGACGTGCAGTCCTCATGCGTCTCTGGCTCTCAGAGCTGCAGGCGTGGGGAGGGCCCTGAGCGGAGTCAACAGTTCCTCGAATTGTGTCACTGCCTCCGCCTGCCAGCTCTGAAGCTAATAACACAAACACATGTAGGTCATACAACTCCATCCCGTGGCCTGGATCCTGCCCCGCTGCGTGAACCCCAGGCTCAGGTCCTGGGGTGAGGCTGGGTCTGGGAGGGACCCGAACCCCTGGGTTGGCCTGTTTGTACAAGCCCACCCCAGTCAGGCTAGCAGCCTGTAGGCTCCATGGTTGACAGAAATCGACATCAAGGACTTAGCAGGTGTGGTCTGTGGAATGATGATAACTGTCACAAAAATGTTTAAATGATACAAATGAAAAGTGCTTCTTTATGTATAATTTTACAATTATAACAAAAAAATTTTAAATGATACAAATGAAATATGATACAAATATCCTTCACAGCTGAGGCATGAGACCTGATCTGTTGGACTATGCCCAGTGCTTCAGTGCTGAGGAGGGACGAGGGGGAGACTGAGGCCCACACAGTCCCAAGAGAAGTGGCCCCAAGCCCCTTCCCCCGGAATACCATGGAAACAGTTGCTGCCCATGTGGGACCGTGGGAGGTGGTCTGACGCACGGGGTCCAGGGTGCCATCCTCAACAGCCGGGGCCCTGGGCTGGTGGCCAGCAGGTAGCAAAACCTGCCAGCAGTGACCCTGAGGCCTGTGGCCAGGGCCGCACTGAGGCAGCCAGGGACAGAACTGGGTCTGAGCCCAGGAGTGGGTAGTGCCACCTGGCAGAGGCCTGAGCGCCAGAGAACACATCCTCTTCCACCCGTTAGGGGTGGGGAACGCTTCGGACAGCCGTCAGAGGTGCCCTTGAGCATGAGCACTGCTTATGATTCTCACACCAGCCCCTGGTCCAGCCATCCCCCCACAGGGAGAGGAGACATGGTGGGCATGGGAGCAGGACTCTGCTTCCCTCAGGAGGTGGGGAAAAGGGAAAGGCCTCACTCAGTGCTTATCTCACAGCAGACTGGTTCACACATCTTATCTGTCCAGCTGGATGCTGGCCCTCCCTGGAGCCCCGTCAGGTCTGGCAGAAATGTCCTTGGTCCTGCAAGAGGGGTTATGGCTGCAAAGCTACCTGGAGGGTGACCCTGGGCAGGGCTGGGGGGAAAAATTACAGAGGGACAGCTACGAGTGGCCATCAGAGAGGTGCTGTGGTGTTGGGGGTGCTCCTCTGTGCCTCAGCAGTGTTCACGGACGCCCCGCTGTGTCCAGGCCCCCGAGGCTGCAGCACTGAACAAGTGGACAGGCCCCAGACAGGCCTGTGCCTCTCCAGGCTGTGAAACCTTCTTCCAAGAACTGCATGAGCTCCTCCAGTGAGAGGGCAGGGCAGGCCCAGGCTGTGGGAACACAGGCAGGCCTCCTGGGGGAGGAGGAAGGCGGAGGCTCACGGAGGTTGCGGGCAGGAGGAGCTGGGAGGCGGGTCAGGGAAGGGTGCGTGGAAGGGGCTGCACGAGGCACCAAGGTCAGAGTGGTCACCTGGAGACAGGAAGAGGACCTCACTCCACTTTTCCGGCCTCCACGTGCCTCCTCTGTATCGAGTCCACCGGCATCCTCCTGTGCTCCTTGGGTGCCTGTCTCTTGGGCCCCTTCACTGTGTCCATCAGAAAAAATGGCAACCACCCATCCAGTTAAGGTAGTGGCACTGCTGACCAGAATCCTGAATGCCCTAAGCCTGACCTCTTGGCCTTACCAGTACCAGCTGCACCTTGGAACTGTACCCCATCACCCCCAAGGAAAAGCCCAGCTAAAGTCCGAGCTAAGGCAGCCAGGTTCCCCCTGGTAGTTTATTTAGACTAATGAAGGGGAAGGGGAGGACACAATAAAGAAAGGTCAGACTGCCCACTCTTCTCCAGAGCAAAGTTCTGACTCCTAGACTCTGGGAGGGCTACCTGGACGTGGGGGTCTTGAAGATGCCCGTCATACCCCTGGTCCTGTCTGGGCCCTGGAACTTTATTTCCTGCCCAAACAGCTGTGGGGCTGTTGGAAGTAACAGGAAGCCTGGGCTCTGTGCCTGGTGAAACATCCCTCCATGAGGGTCAGGGGTGGGGTGGGGGGTAGGGGGCGGGGACAGGGCCATGGTGTGAAGGCCACAGCATAGGCTTCCAAGTTTGCCAGCCTCTCCCCCAACTCCCTGTCCCTCACAAGGCTGCCTCTGTGAGGGCAGGGCCCAGCAAGAAAGGCTCAGGCACTCTTGGTGAATCCCTAACAGAGTGAACAGGGGACAGCAAGGATTCAGGAGGCGCAGGGTCGCTTGTTCATTCATTCCCAGTGAACGTCTTTCTCTGCCCAAGGCCCCTGGGTGTGACTGGGTGAGATGACAGCTGAAGACTGGGGGCCTGGGGTATGTGCCATTCCCTCCTGTACTTTCCCAGGACTCTGCCCGCACCGTCCCCTCTAGCCAGAGTGCCTGCCCACCCGAACCCTGCCCGCTCTCACCTCCTCATAGATGCCAGTTTCTTTACTGCGAGCGGCTCACTCCTCCACGCTCCCCCATTTGTTGTTGTCACAGTCCTCTGCTCACGGGGGTCTGCTGAACGCCTGGCTCACCCACCCGGCTGGAAGTTCCTCCAGGGCAGCCCAAGTCTTAGTCGGCTTTGTGGTTTCGTGTCTGGAGTGGGATTTGACTCCAGTTGGTGCTTGGTTAATCTTCCTCAACTGAGGACAGATAACACATGGACCTTCCTGTGTACCTGTTTTTTTTTTTTTTTAAATATGTATGGGATAACTTTTACTCCTCGCAGTAACCCACTGAGGTAGGTGGTTTTATTATCTGCATTTTGAAGATGAGGCCACTGAGACAGAGGGAAGTTAAGAGACATGCCCAAGGCCACCCAGCCAGTAGAGGGATCAGTCCAAGCAGCTGGGCTGAGGGGTGCAGATTGACATCTGACGGATCCGCTGTCCTGCTTCTGGAGTGTGCGGCCAGCTCAGGGAAGCTGCCCGCAGAGCAGGTGGACACCTTTGTCATTGCTGGGAGAGAGTAAGTGTGTACAGCTCCTAAGGGCAGCCTGTTCCCAGCCCCAGCCCCTCAGATTAAGTCTCATTTCCCTTAGTGTGGCCTTTCCCCGTTCCCACCCTTCTGAACTCAGGGCTCCTGCCACTCTACTTGGTGTGAATGGGTCTGACCCTTCAAGGACCGATTGTTCTGCTACATAAACCCCAAAGACATGCACAGCTTCATGGAGGCTCTTGGGGCACGAACTTCCCTGCCTGAGTCTCAGTCACCTGCTCTGGGAAATGGGCTGACAGGCTCAGACCACATGGTGTGATGTTTGGTAGGGATTCTGGGCCCACACTGTCAACAGTCTATTCCTCCAAGTCTGTGCGCCTCTCCTCAACAGCCAGGTGACTCTGCCCGGGAACTCTGGGCGGGGATGTGGCCGCAGTCGGGCTGGGTATGTGCTCCTGGCCCCGTGGGGCAAGTCTAGGACGGGGAGATAAGCTGGCTGATCCCGGGAACTTGCATGGACTAGGGGCTTGTTGTGCCACCTGACAGTGGGTGGGGACACTTGTCAAAGGCTCTTTTTTTGTGGCGAACAGTCAGACGGAGTCTGTCCCGCCCCTTTTGGCTCACAGAACTGCACGCTGAGGGCAGGGGGACTTAGCGGGGGGGGGGGGGGTGAATGGGGGCGGCTGGCAACGCCCCTGCCAACCGCAGCCAACAAGTGGTGGCTCGCAGACCGGGCGGCGGGCCGCGGTGACCCGGGCGGGGGCAGCCAATGGGCTCCCAGGCTGCAGTGGCGCCACCGGGCAGCCTGCCTGTCTTTGGCTGGAGCTGCGGCAGGAGGGGCCGCAGGCCGCCAGTCAGGGCTGCCGGGCCCTGTCTCTGGGAGGCCCCCGGCAGATCTGCCGCTCCATTCAGACAGCCCTACGCTGGCTGCCGCATTTTTAACTTTTCCATGGGGGAGGAGGGTGGGCTGTGGGGGCTGTGTGGCAGGGATGGCTGGGAAGACTGTGCAGCCAGAGATGGAAAGAAACTCTGAGAACTTTTCCCTTGTTCTGGATCCAGGGTGGGCTGGAGCTCCAGGCTGGGGAGAAGGGAGGTTCTGAATCTGCTGTGTTCACCACAGGCCTGATGGAATCGGCGGGGTAGGGCCAACGGGAGGCCCAGGTTGCCCACCCTGGATTAGTGCCAGGGACCCCCGGGTCCTGGCCTAATTGAGCCGCTCACCCTTTGTCGCAATGGGAGTCAGCCCTGGAACAACACTTGTGACTGAAGTGGCTGTCAGCTGGGGCGAGGGGACATTCCAACTCGCCGCCAAAGTCCTCGTGGCCCGGGCAGGACGGTGTCAGCGGCAACAGGTGTTCGTACCCCCTTCTCCCCTCCAAGCTTGGCCCCCTTGCTCAACACAGACCCACCAATCACATAATAAACATATATTTATAGATATACAATTTCAGAATTCTAATTCAAGAAATACATCTTCTCAGGGGATCCGTCAGGATCTATGTTCTTATTGCACATGGCTCAGCCCGTCTAGGGACATCTACCAAGACCAGAGGGTTGGGGTGGTGGGGGCAGAGCACCAGGGCCACCGCGGGCAGGGTGCTCTCATCCGCATCCAGTTCTGAGCATCTCTCTGGGCTGGGGCGGCCGCTTCATCACAGGGCAGGACCTTGTTTAAAAACCATATTTGACATTTCTTCACCAAGCTTCCTTTCCCAGCAAGAATCCTACTTGTTGGGAGACTTTTAAAAAAAGAGCCAAGAGAAGCTCTGGGAGGGTGGTGACCCCCTCCTGGCTGGCAGCTTGGTTTGGGGTAGTAAGGCTTCGGAGGATGGCAGGCTCAATGACACACCCACCACGAGAGGAAAATTTGGGGAAAATGGTAATTCCAAAAGGCCCAGTATAAACTGTGGGAATAAATAAAACCTCCCTCCCTTCCCCTGGCAGCAACTGCTGTTTTGAGAAAAATCCTCATTTGAAGGTGACGAGAAGAAAACCTTCTGGTTCATCCTTTGTCCAACGTGCAAGAGAAGGCCAGGTGGCGTCACGTCCTTGGAGGGTAGAGACAGAGATGCCCACGGTCATGGACTTTCTTCAGGATTCGGCTGCTGACCCAAGGTCCTGGGTGCCACCTGGTTGACTCTTGGAAGAAAAGCCTCTGGAGTCCTTGGTCCATGACTTGGGGAAAACCAGTAGCAACAATGGGGCTGTGCCCGGGGGCACCTATAAGGCAAAACTCACGAAGGGACTAAGCGGGGAGGTGGTCAGGCTGAACCTGATTCCCCTCTCCAATCCTGCTGTTCTCGGTGGTGGGGGGTCAGGGGGGCTCCCGGACGCCAGGACAAAGTGCCCACCTGAGCTGACCAAACTTACGGTGGGTGGGCTCATCCCCCTAGGCCATCTGGGGTTTCTACCGTGATGCAACACTGACCTGGCACCTGACCCTAGGGGCACCTTCTTTTCCCATGGCCTGCTCCCCTCCAGTTTAATCATGAAGTTGGCAGCCTTCCAAGTTCTCTACAGATTTATGCTATCATGATTACTGCTGCCATCAAAAACAGGCTGGGCTTGAGGGCAACGTTAGAAGCTGTGACCCAACTTTCCTTCTGCTGTCAGCTATGAAGGACAAGGCTCCTTCCCCAAACAGGCCTCGTTTTCTAAATCAGGGAAGAAATCAACTCAACAACCTAACCAAATCCCTGCATAGTTTCAAAAAGTAGACTCTCTCTATATATATCTTTATATGTGTTATTTACATATAAATAGATATATACATATACACGCATCTATAAATTACATTCTATGGAGAGTTCTCTTTCCTCGTCCTCTTTATCCTTGGCCAACACCTCTGATTGCTTCCACTGAGGTGACTGGTGGTAGCTCCTGGGAGGGGGGAAGAAAGGAAGTTGGGTGCCCCCTCCCCCAGCCCTTCCCACAGACATTTGCTGCAAGTTTTACATTCTACTTTCGTTGCCATGGTTTCTGTATCCTAGGAGAGAGCTGATGTGGAGCCCGAGCCTTTGCCAGCCCTGGGAGGAAGGGAAGCAGCCCTGTGGCAGGTTTTCCTGTCTGTCCTAAGAGATTTCTGCATTTACTGGGTGAGAGAGAGGGCAGTTGTGCAGCGTTCGGCCTCCAATTCCACTTTAATTTTTTTTTTCTTTTTTTGTCTTTCCTTAAGTGTACAGTCCGTCACCTTGGCTCAGTGCATGTCACCAAACATTCTCCAGGGATTTCATAGTCTGGGGAGGAGAGTGGTAACAGTTAGCCTGGCAGTTACGTGTCCCGGAGCCTGGAGCTTAGCCCCCACCGACAAGCCAAGTCTTGGGCCCTGCAGTCTGTTCCTCTCTCCCAGAGGCACCAGCAAATGGCCTCAGAGCAGAGTCTGCAGCTGAGGGGACGCAGGCAGAAGAGGCGGTGGGCAGAGCACCAACACGAAAAAGAACCTTTACCAGCTCTGCCCACACTCCTCTGGGCCTGGTCCAAGCTGTCCCCTCTGGCAAATGCTGGGAACAGCGCCTGCTTAGAGGGGGTAAAGGTGGGGGGGGGCGGTGGAGCCTGCTACCACCACCTTTCATTGTTTTCTCCCATTCCTCTGTGTGGAGGGCTCTCTGCTCCTCGGACCCTGAACTTGTGACCTTTTGTTCCCTTCCTCAGACCACAGGTGAGGTGCCCGGGCAGTCAGATGCCTGCGGCTGCCAGGTGTACAGCTGCTCAGAGTGCTTCTGATCCAACCAGACTAGGACCAGCCTGGGGGCAGGGCCTCTCCTGCTCCCAGCCTGTCGGCTCCCTCCCCTGCACACGGGTTCCCTCCCATGCACACCACATTTCTTCCTGCCTGGAAGGACAGGGGAAGAGGAAGGGCTGTCGGCTCACCCATTCGCACATGGTTCATCCTGGTGTCTGCCGGGGAAGTGGGGGGGTCTACTGACTGCCCAGTAATACCAGGTGGCCTAGATCCCAGGGCCCAGATAAGAGTCTGTAACACTTGGGAAAGGGCCAAGGGGGACCACAGGGCTGGGGTAGACCAAGCGAGCATGAGGAGCAGCCCTGGGCACCCCTCAGTTCTGGAGCCAGGGGGCAGGGTGGGGTGCCATAGAGGCACCCTGGAGGGCTGAGACAGACTTTAGTTTCCCCACTCACCCCAGAACACTCCCAGCTCTGCAGGCTGGGGGTCAGGCTGAGGACAGGGAAACTGTGCTGCGTGATCACTGGGCTCCCTCCCTCCCTCCTCATACCCTCCTCTGCCTCATGACCAAGACCAGAGCTGCCAGGAGTTGCCAGGCAGAGGAGGCCCTGGCTCATACTTGGACCTCGGTGGCACGGCTGGCCCAGGACTATCCATGCAGGGAGGCCTGCACCTCTGACAGTCGGTTACAGCTTGGGGTTCCCATCTTCTGTGCTTTGTTGTACATGTCTGTGTCACCAAAGTAGCGGGCCCGATACAGCAAGCCTTCCTCTGCAAAGCAATAGGGCAAGTTAGGGCGTGCTTCTAAGGCTGCTACGATGTCAGCGTGGTCTGCGCAGGAGGGGAAGAGCAGTTACGGGCCCAGGGACTGGGCAGAATCCCTTTAGGGTAGACCCCCGCTGGGGAGCAGGATAGAGGCACCTTTTGATAGAACACAGGTGAGGCCAGCCAAGGTGAGAACCTGCCATCCTGGTCAGACTGCCCCAGGGCCCCATAGATAGATCCAGATATCCAATCAGCGAGTGGCCAGATTTGCCCCAATTTCTCTCTACACAGTTACCTATGGCAGCCAAACAACAGGCTGATTGCAGTGATTTACGGGAAGCTGGAAGAAATCTCCAGGTGGCCCCTGGCTCCTAGCCCCGGGGAAACACAGGGGTGGTAGCTGGCTTTTGGCTGGGCCATGGCTGGCGTAGAGCAGTGCCAGGTGCTGGGCCCACAGATCGCTGGGGGAACAGTGCCTTCTTCTTCCAAGCTCTCAAGCTTTGTGCACACACCACCCCCTCCTCCGCCCCCACATAAACACACACAAACTTACTTTGCTGCTTCTCCTTCCAACAGTTGTTTCGAAGATTGGCAATATAATCATCTTCCACATTCCGTTCAACCATTTTGAGGCTGGAGCCTGTGTACTCCTCAGAGAACGTGTCTGCCACATAGTAGACGACGTTCAGGTGGTCAGTGACTCGCTTGTGGACGTGGCCCACCGACCTGGCCAGAAACAGACCAAGCGCAAAGTGGGCATGGGTCCACAGACCCAAGGTAGCGCCAGGGATGACTGGGGCCCCTAACATAAGGTGCCGCACAGCCCACAGGAGTAGGGGCTAGAGCAGGAACTCCATGCTGCTCTGGAGAAAAGAAACAGGCTCCCTCCTATATGAGTGGTCCAGACCACAGCAAGGTGTGCCTCTGGCTCTCTGCTTACCACACTGCTGCGTGGGGCCTCTGGGGAGCAGCCCCTCTCTGGGAGGGCCTGATCAGGGAAGCAGGGAACCCAGGGTGAGTGCAGGTCCCACCTGTGATGAGCTGCGTGACCTGAGCTCCCTGTGTTTCCATTCCCTTGTTCATCCCCTAAGCCAATCCTTGCTGAGGGCCTGCCCTCCTATCCAGGGGCTCCCAGTCCAGAGTGAACAGGCTTAGGAACAACATGACAGGAAGGATTCTAAGGAGCTGTATCCTTCCACCTCTTGGAATCTTCTAGCTCTAACTGTAGGCTCTGCAGGCTCAGGGCTTCCCAGGGGGCCCTAGTGGTAAAGAATCTGCCTGCCAATGCAGGAGACATAAGAGATGCAGGTTTAATCCTTGGGTTGGAAAGATCCCCTGGAGAAGGAAATGGCAACCCACTCCAGTATTCTTGCCCATGGAGAATCCCATGGAGAGAGGGGCCTGGCAGGCTGTAGTCCATGGGATTGCAGAGTCAGACATGACTGAATTGACTTAGCACACATGCATGCAGGCTGAGGGAAGAGCCTCAACATGCTGATAGAAGTTAGTGCTCTGGTGAGGACAGCTTCTGTCTGCCCATTCCTGCCTCTCAGCTCTCTAGCTACAGAGAAAAAGGCTGGCATCAGGCCACAGAGTGCTTGTGCTGGCTGGTGTGGGTCCAGTGGACCGACTCTGCCCCCTGCTGGCTCAGAGGGATCCTGCCAGGCTCCCAGGCTGAGGCTGGCCGCTAGGTGGGGTCACTGGGCTCCCGGCCATAGAAGCCAAGCAGTCGCTCTATATCAGGTCAGGTGCTAGAAATAAATGAGGGGAGCTGATGCCTTCAAAGGGCAAATAAGTTGCCCAAGTTCACTATCAGTGTGAGACCGTATATTCATTTGACAAATGTTAGCAAGCATTTCTAATGAGCCTGGCATTTTATGTGTATTACTCATTTAATTATCACAAGCAGGTATTCCCATTTTGTAGGTGAGGAAGCAAAGGCTCAGAGAAGTTACATAACTAGTACAAGGTCACAGAGCTGCTTAGTTAGTAGAGGAGCTGGGATTCAAAGCAACCTTTGCTCTGACTCTAGAGCCTCTGTTCTTCTCATGGTCTCAGGGCTCTCAAGCAGAACGGAAGAACAGAGGTTCCTATTTCAAGGCCAGCAGATAAGATGGGGAGTGTCGTGAAACCATATGCAAAACAGTGTGCATGCACAGTGTTCTAGGGAAAAGAGCTGCAGGCTTCACTGTGTTTTCTTAGGGGACTATGATCCTAAAAAAATCAAGAACCTCAGCTTAACAAGGTCTATTTTCTTGATTCTAAGCAGCTTCTGCAATTTGATCAGGAACCTGCTGGAAGAGGATGGGAAGGAAGGCCCCTGGTGGGGGCTGAGGCTCCAAAGCTCCCGCCCCACCCCACCGTGCACCCACTACCCGGGACTCACCCCAGCGGCGGGTACTCACGGTCTGAGGCTCAGACTGTAGGGTGGACTGGACACCATGAGCTGGCTGAGAGCTGATACGAGGATCAGGATGAGGATGGGCATCAGCTGGACAAACACCCCCAGCCCGCCCTAGAGGGAAGAGCCAACGGTCACCCAGGCTGACGCTGGTGGCAATGCCACAGTGCAGCCCAGGTGGTGGGAGTCTACAGACAGACCACGAGGTCTCTCTCTCCCATTCCCTCCCATGGGTCCCCCTAATACAGAAACTTCTCTAGCTGCCAGTTTCCCCAAATAAAAACAAAGCTGCAACTGGGGCTAAATGCTGGGGTGGGAGGTGGGTATACGTATTTACTTGTGAGAGAATACAAGAAAAAAAAAAAAAAAAGCAAAAGTGTCTGCCTTCAGAAGAATGGGAGGCAGGCCTTGAAGGAGATTTACACTATATATACCTTTCTGAATTCTGAACCCTATTACCAATTTAAAAATTGCCAGTTGAGAAATTATAAAATAAATTTGTTCAGTTTGTGGTAATTTTCAATTTTAAAAAACTTCTGTATGTTAAATACACACAAAATAAAAGTTTAAAAAATGAATAAACAAAAGCAGAAGGCCACATTATCAGAGCAAAAGAGAACTCTCTGCTTGGTATAATTTTAAATATTCTGCAACTGTCCACAGTATTTTAATCTTAGCTAACTGCTTTAATTTCAGTCAGCCACCTGTTCTTATAATCTGTGGCACTCAAAGGATGTTTGATGCATTGTCTTGTTACAGCTCTTGTATACATTATTAAAGAATACTGAAGAGAAGAAAGAAGACCCAACCCTATGTTGTCATCCTTTACAATTCTCTTGTGAAGTTTAACCTTCCATTGCTTGGAAAACGTCATTCTGACCTTAAGAACATATAGACCTCAAGAAGGCCATTAACACTGGAACCTGCCTGGAAGTAGGGAGGTTTCTGCATTCCATTTCCCAGCAGAGGCCATCACGCCCAACTCCCGCTGTGGGTGCTGTGGAGTGTGGCGCCCTCTGGTGTCCTTTAGTGGAATGGCAACTGGGGGACCGAGTTAGCTTCCCGGCTGAGTTGGGGGGGTACTGCTGTCGCAGGATAGCAAGGTACTCCCCAATCCAGGCCTCACCCGCTTGGGTGGGACTAGGCACCCTCCCCATACCCACCCCCTCCTCACTCACATCACCCTGGTTCTCCCTGCGGTCCTGCCTTTGATGGTACGTGTAGCGCATGCGGCCATTGCTGTAGACGTGGACGTTACCTGGGGGTCAGAGGGACTGAGTCAGGAGTGGGGCTGCTGGGAAGGGGAGAGGCTGGCATCCCATCTCCCACCATCACCACGAGGGAGGCCTGGACGTGGGGGAGAGCAGGGAAACTTACTAGATGGGAAGCCACCACCAAAAAACATGTTGAAGAGGTCTTCAGGGGAGATGTCGGCCTCAAAGCCGCGGTGGAAGTCCCCATGCCCGTGGCCGTGCCGGGCTGCCTGGCCCTTGTCATCACCGAACTGGTCATACTGCTTCCTCTTCTCTGGGTTGCTAAGTACCGCATACGCTGTGCCGATGGCTAGGAGCAAGAAAGGAGGCAGAAAGGTGAGGTCCGAGGGTGCTGGGGGTGCGGGCCCATGGTGGCCAAGCGCCCACTTCCTTCAGGTGTTCAAGTGGTGCTCTAAGGTGCAGAGGGCGGGGCGGGAGGATGGATGCTGGAACACCTCTGAATGAATCGGGGCAGTCTGCAATGGGCGGAGGATTAACACTCAGTCCTCACTCTCCACTGCATGATGATGGTCCAATTTTTTCTATTGATCAGGTCCTTTATGGGCCTTACCCTACTGACCCCTAAGAGCTCATCTCCATTTTACCAATGAGAAAACGGAGCTCAGGGAGGTTAAGTGTAAGCTCACACAGGTCTGATGCTGCAGAGCCAGGAATCAAACCCAGGTGAGTCTTGCTTCAGGTCTGCTCTCTGACTTTATGAAAACCACCAAAATACCTCCTCCTCATTCCTTTCTCCTGGGGTGTCTGGTGGGATGGGGCATCCTTTCTGGAGGGTATGTAATCTTCAAGTCACAGCACAACAAGAAGGCTGAACAAACACGTGATGTGCTATTGTAAATCGGAGAGCAGCAGGAACTGCCAGGAGGGGCCGGGTCCCCAGGCTCTAGTTGAGACTCCACTGCTGGTGGTGTGGCCTGGGCAAGCCTTCTCTTCCCTGGGGTCTGGGTCCCAGCTGTGGTCCCTCCACCTGGCCCCCATTAGAGCTCCCAGGGGTGGGGAAGCCTGTGCCTGGAAGGCCCCAGCTCTGAGTCCTCCTCAGTCTCTTGTCCTCCAGCGGCCCACACCCTCAAGGCAGCAGGTCAAAGCTGCATCTGCTTCAGAACGTGCAACCCCTAGAGAGTGAGAATGCCTCTCCTCCTCCCACCGTGACAGGGCCCCGAGGCCAGGGCTGAAGAAACAGGAACCCCAGCTGCCTTGCCTCCTCATTCCTTTCTCCTTCTGCCCCTGAGGTTGGTGGACAGGCAGCGGGGGGAGATGCCTGCAGACTGCCCCACTGGGAACCAACCCCGAGCAGGCTGGAACGGAGCACCTGGGGCAGCCCCAAGAGAGGCACACGGGATCTTGGGGGTCTGTTCTGCGCAGGCTCCCCACCTGGTGATGGTCATAGCCCCGGTACAGCACAGCACCTTGCCTGGCCCCGGGGAGGGGGCCAGTCACCACACCCCAGAGGGAGGTGAGCCTAAGACCATGAAGGTCCCGTGGAGGACAGGCAGGTGTGAGAGGAGAGAAGGGATGTCTGGGGAACTGCAGGACCAGCCACTCAGCGCTGGGACACAGCCAGCAAGTGTGCCTGATGTGTTCAGTGAAAATATAAACGATTAAAGGGCAGCTTAGGTTTTCAGCCAGAACTGAGGCCCCCTCCCCAGAAATAACAGGCCCTGAGTCCAGAGAGACTGCTATGTCCCCCATTGGAGGCGAGAGGTCGTGTGTGGTATGTGTGTGGGGGTGTGTGTGTGTAGAGAGACTGGGGAGGGTTGGCCGCGGCTGCTGGTCTGAGTAGGCCTCCAAGCTCTGATCCAGGCCACTCAGCTTCTCAGAACAGGGAAACTATTTTCAAGATCCCAGGATGCGGAACTGACACAGGAGGCCTCCTTCAGCCCCTCAATCAGCATGTGACCTTGGCAAAGGCACTGGTTCTCAGCTCCCCTGCTGTAACTCCGTGGAGGGAGGGGGAAGGAGAGAGAGGAGTGGTACCATCTGCACTCCGACAGATTGCGGGGTGGAGGTGACTATAGGGCCTTCTTCCCAAAAGCAGCTCCTGAGCTAGAAGGACTTGGGTCCAAGGCAGCTTCCAGGAAAAGCTGCTCCTCCCCTCCCCAGGATAGGAGATCAGAACAGCCAAACACTAGGAAACCTGGGTCAGCTTACCTTTGAAAGCTTCAGTGGCGCCAGGCGCATGGTTCTTGTCGGGGTGGAATTTGAGGGCTAGTTTGCGGTAGGCCTTCTTCAGGTCCTCATCTGAGGCCCCTCTGCTCACCCCCAGGATCTCGTAGTAATCTTTACACTGCTTGACCCTGGAGGAGGAGGGAGTAGAACTTGGTGAGGGAGCTCTCGTGGGCCCAGGCTGGGAAGGGAGGTGGCTGATGAAAGAGCAGTGTGGGTGCCCAGCTCTGAGCAGGCTGGGGGACCAGGACAGGCCCAGCGGAGACAGCAATAATATATTTAGGATTTAATGCTGTTTCTGCCGGGCCAGGAACCATTTCCCTGAGCTAACAACAGCACCCTCGCTGCAGGCACCTAGGAAGGACTGTTCGTCAGGGGCCTCTGCCCAAGGGCAGGTGTGCCCCGGGTTCGGCAGCTCTACCCTCCTGGCAGTCTGAGTCTGAGGGATAAACAGGCCGGATGTGGCAGGTGTCTGTTCACCCATCACAGGGCCCTGAAGAGACGCTGTTTCTCTCCCACTGAGTTTTAACTCCTGGGGTCCCTGGAGACTCCCTGACTCTTGGCCCACAGTTGGTTTCTTTCTTTCTTTTTAATACTTATTTTTATTTGGCTGTGCCGGGTCTTAGTTGCACCATTTGACCTCTTAGTTGTGGTGTGTCAGATCTAGTTCTCTGATCAGGGGTCGAACCTGGGCCCCAGTATTGGGAGCATGGAGTCTGAGCCACTGGATAACCAGGAAAATTCCCATCACCAGCTTCTACTGCCTACAACCCATGGTCTTGTCTGGTCAGAAAGGTGTAAATTCGGCAAATACTTTTATGGGAAACTATCATCACACTGGGTCACACACAGGCCTGAAGCTTGACATCTTCACTAGCAGCCAGGGACCGCAGAGGCACTCCCAAGGCTAGCTGGTGGGAGGCCTCCGGAGAAATGCGAGCGGGAGCATCTAATCCTGAGCAGCCGTGGCTGGGTTGTCTCGGCCTGGTGTGAGCTGCTCCGCGCTGAGCCTGCCCAAGCCTTGGAGGGATAACTCCTCCTGTTTCCACCCTACCCCACACAGGCTCTGATCTGAAAGGGTCTTTGTTGGGGGCAGGAGTGTGGGTTGGGGGAGTATCTGGAGGGGAGACCAGGCCTCATCTCTGACAAACGGGGCTGTGTAAAAAGGCCCAGGATCTGCTGGCCTGTGGCAGAGGAGGCCAGCAGCATCAGCGGTTTCCAGCTTTTGCTGTGGGCTGCCGGGGCAGCAGCGGGTAGCAGGGCCCCAAGGCCCACACTAGACTCCAGGGCCTCATGGGAAATGGGAGAGGGCCTTGTGAGCTTGGCTCCTGACCATCCTCCAGCTTCAAGGTCCTCCCAGGTGAGGTGGATGACGGGCGGCAGGAAGCCTTCTCTAGATGTGAAAACGTCCCAACCCCCCAGGCTCTGGCTCTTCCCGCCCGCCCAGTCCGCTACCTTTTCACGGCTGCTACTTGCTCTGCGGTGTAGCCTTTGGTGCTCTCTCCTCCTCCGGCCTCACCGTTGGCTGAGGGGGCATTGGCCCCAGCTGCTTTCCTATGGGTCGCGTGAGTTGCCTCTGTGGCTTGGGGTTGGTCGCCGGCAGGCTGTGGTTTCTGGTTGAGGGACTCGATCAGGGCTGTGCAAAAGCAGGACAACTGTTCAGGGCTCCTGCTCCAGCAATGGCTGAGGGCCTGCCTGGCCCTGGGAAATCCCGGGACCCCTGCACCCCACCCACTCTTCTTCCCAACATAGCTTGCTCCTTTCCTGACCTGGGCCTGAGGGACTAAGGGGATAATCGCTTGCTTAGGAGTCACAGTTCTGAGGGTAAACCCAGCACAAAAATAAACTATTAATCTTTTAGGTTTTTAAAATCCCTAAGTAAAGTGTGTAATAGCCACCCTCTGTTGAGTGCCAAGATGGGCAAAGTGCTCTGTAAGGGGGCTGCACTTAGTAGGACCATCAGAGTCAGCAGGGACTGGGAGGAAGGCCTCCTCCCGCTCAGCTGTGGAGAGGAAAGGGAGCAGTGATTCTGCCCCAGGGGGCAGGGGTGGTGTGGGACTCAGGACAAACATCTGCTGTGCTCACGCTTGCTACTGTTTACCTTTTTCAAATGGCTGGCCACGTCCAATGTCCTGCTTCAGTGTTCACAGTCTATACAGGGCATTAGCGGTCATGCTCAGAGAGGGTCACAGATATCCAAACCCAAGTCCTTGGTGCCTTTTGATTCAATGAGGAAAGGCCCATATCTCTGAAAGGAGTCCCCTGTGCCCACTCATTACAGGCCCAGAGCCAGCTCTGAGCCCATGAGTCATGCCTGGGGCACAGCACCCTGGGAATCCAGGCATCTGGGCCACTGCAGGGACCCAGGACACCTCCGTGCAGAGGAGGGGCAGCAATGCAGCCTGGCTCGTCCCCAGCTTCCTTCAAATGTGCCAGGTGTTTGCTGGGCTCCAGGCACTACGATGCATGTGGGCCTGGAGGAGGCCCAGAGCTGGGCTCCAGGGAGCAGAGCACTGGGGCTCAAGTGGACCACTGTATCCTGAGCCCCTGCTGCGCTACTTGTAGAAAACTCACATGTTCTCACCGAGTCAGCAGCTGGGAAATACAAACACAGAGGCTGACAGGTGGGCTGGCCCTGCATGAGGGGGTGGAGGGGCTCCTGCACCAAAGCCCAAGAGGGTGCTCGGAGAGAAGCCACAGTGGTGAGCACTCGCCATGAGTCAGCAGGCCCGGACATGGTGCTCTGTGTGTATTCGCTCATTTAATCTTTTTTTTAAAAATTAATTATTTATTTTTTGGTTGTGCTGGGTCTTCGTTGCTGCACTCAGGCTTTCTCCAGTTGCAGAAAGCGGGGGCTACTCTCTAGTTGTGGTGCGGGGGCTTCTCATTGCAGGGGCTTCTCTTGTTGCAGAGCACAGGCTCTAGACACACAGGCTTCAGTAGCTGCAGCACAGGGGCTCACTAGCTGTGGCCCGCCGGCTCTAGAGCGTGGGCTCAGCAGTTGTGGTGCGCGGGCTTAGCTGCTCTGCAGCATGTGGAATCTTCCTCGACCAGGGATGGAACCTCTGTCCCCTGCACTGGCAGGCAGATTCCCATCCACTGCTCCACCAGGGAAGTCCTTGCCCATTTAATCTTGACAGTGGCTTCAGAGCTGGGTCTCATCACTGTCATCCCTGTTATAAGGGAGGAGCTGTGTTTGATCACCTTGCCCGTGGCGACACAAGGTGAGTGGCAGCACTCGAGTTCCAGGATGTCCAGCTCGGGAAACCATGCTCTTGACTACTCTGCCATCCCAGACCACATGAGCCTGGCAGGAGAAGCCCCTTCCAGCCATGTTGTGCTGAGAAAGAAGTTCATTCCCAAAGACCCAGGCTTCAAATCTCAGTTCAGCCTAACATCCCGACCTCTGGTGGACTGGTGAGATTTCTCTGAATTTCGGTTTCCTCACAGTGCGCATGTGTGTGCGCTCAGCCACGTCCAACCCTTTTGACCACATGACCCCACCGCCAGGCTCCTCTGCCCATGGAATTTTCCAGGCAAGAATAGTGGAGTGGGATGGCATGTCCTCCTGCAGGGGATCTCCCCACACAGTAAATGAGGATAAAATGAGATGTGTAACTACCTGGCACAGACACTGACATACAGTAAAAGTTCAAAATGAGGAGCTGCTAATACTGTGACCGGGGCTGATTAGCTGGCTGGCCAGGGAGGTGAGGTGACCAAGGTCGGGGGTGGGCAGGGCACTCCACATCTTGGGGAGGCAAAGTATCAGCGCCCAGTAGGTTTTGGACTCAGCTGCAATCATGAGATGTCAAGCCATCCCAGGCTCCACTTTTACGCCAGGTACCAAGGAAATGGCAAAAGCAGAAACCAACAAAGTGATGCTGATCAAGACAGGACTGAGAGAGGAGTCGGTCTGCTGGTTTCCTAAGGCTTTTAAAGAGGTTGTTTATTTTCATTTTTCTGGAAACCTCAGGGGTCCAGGCTGATGCCCTCAGGACAATATGACTGGCCATTCAATTACTGTAGATACACAGGAGCATCAGCCAGGAAGTGGGATCGGCTCTCTCTGGTACCTTTCAGGGAACATTCTGGAAGATTTTTTAGTTATGTGGAATCAGCCCTTCTAATTTCCCTACACTGCACAAAGACAGAGTAAAGGGGAATGAATGTGCCCTGGGTCACACAGAAGACTGCTGTTTGAGGTGGCAATTAAAGATTTCTGGGTGTTAACAATTAAGACTCTCTTGTGGCCGGGACAAGCCCTCTGCCAGTCCGTGGATATGACTGCCCCATGCTGTCTCACTGTTACACCCCTCACAGCACAGTGCCTGGGAAGCAAAGTCACAGAAGAGTAAGCAACAGAATAGCTTAATGTGGCGATGGAGTTAGACAGAGTTGGGTTCAAATCCCAACTCTGCCCCTTCTCAGAAAAGCTGGCAGACAGTTAGAAAGAAGGGAAACTGGAGGAAGAGACCAAAGCTGGGGTGGCAGCAGGAGCCATTGAGGTGGAGGTGAGACCATCTGTACAGACAAAGCTACTAGAGGAGACCCTCCTCAGACCCAGACTGCCCGCTTCAAACCTGGCCCTGCCACTTGACAGTGGTGTTTCCTTGGACAAGTCAACTTAGCTTCTCCATGTAAACCTGGATCTCCCTCAGGACAGCTGAAACAGTAAATGAGTGAATGCCTCCAAAGCACTGAGCACCACCTCCAGCAAACACTGTGTCACCTGGGACACTTCCCCTCCAGGCTCTCTAGGTACCTACAAGTGCTCAAAGTAGTCGGGAGATGGAGGCCAGATTAGATGAAGAGCCAGGGAGTGGCGCTGCACAGTCTGTATCCTTTGCTAATGAGCCACGTGGTCTTGTCAAGGTACCTAATTCCTCAGTGAAGACACAGTTCCTGCCCTCACAGGATTGTTCAGGGGGTAAAGAAGACTCAATAAAACAAGATAAATGGAAGGACTGAGTGCCCAATGGGGTACATAAAGGCTGACCAACTTGGAACAGACAGCTCCACACTCTGGACCTTGCCAGTCCTAAAATATCCCTCACTCCTAGACCCTGAATGCCAAACCCTCTCAGTGGCCAGTCCTCTCTTCTCCCGTGTGCTGGCCTCCCTGACTGAGCCTGAACCCCAGAGTCAGCACCACACAGAACCTTGGGCAGCCTCTGTGTGGACCTGGAGTCTGGGATGTCCTGACATTTCTTGGTTACAACTCAGTCCACAGCCTGCTGAGTGTTGAGACTTTACCTTCTGAAGCCCTGGAGCCTCCCAGCCCCCCACCTTGGGTCCTCTCACCTCCCTGGCTGGCCTGTTCCCGGTGCAAGCTGGTTCATGAGCCCAGATCATCACATTACCAGCTATTCATTTTGAACCTCGTCAGTCTCTGTGCCAGGTGCTTCACAGAACCTGAGGCAGCCGAGCTGTCCTCCATGGCTAACCTTCACTCAGGATGCTGGAAAAACACAGGCCTGTAGATGTTCTTAACAGCTCCCAGGAAAACGCAGTGCCTTCCACCACTGTCGCTAAGCCTGAGGCAAAGCCACTGCTTACCAGGCTGCAGGACTGGATAGAAGCTCTCAGAAAGGGACCGACTGGCTCCATTCCCCCTGCCCTGTGACTTCTCACCTCAGGGCCCCACCCCTGCTCCAGAGTACATCAGTCCAGCCCCCGGTGCCTCCCCATCCCACCTCCTGCAGCAGAGTTTCAAGTCCTCTTGGATCCTTCAAGATTTCTCTGAGCCTCCTCTCACTCCTAACCTTTCCCTGTCTGTCCTTCCACGTCTCCAGGACCAGTCCTCGTCCGATGCTCTTGATTCTCTGCCTTTCATTTCTTGACTTGCCCTTTCCTCACGTGGCCTCTGCAGCAACTGACAGTGCTGCTCACCACCTCCTTGACACAGGGCTCCACGGCTACCTGGCCGCTGCTCCCTCCTGGGACTGCCTCTTCAGCTGTTGCTCCATCTCACCTTTTGCTTCCTCTGTCTCTGCCCACTGGCTAAGGGCAGATGTGGCAATGTCTGTGTCTGCAGTAACCTCTGCTACACATTCACACCTTCCCACAGTGACCTCAGCCAGGCACGACTCCAGGGAGCTCCATCCAACTGATGACGGCAGACTCTCAGCTGGAACCGGGTGCTCTCTCCGGAGCTCCAACCTGATAGTTTATTTGGAACATCCCACCAGCACCTTGCACTCTGCCCATCTCTGCCCACCCGTGTTCTTTAGCTTGGTTTCTTCCTGATCACATAGGGTTGGATTCTGAGTCCCCATTTTTCCTCAGCATCCTTCTTACAGAAGCCTCAGCACTTCTCCTCCAATGAATTTATTCTGATCCATGCTGCCTTACCTTAAGCCCTCATAATTCCTAACCCACTCCATGCAATTGTCTCCCAACTGGTTTCTGCCTTGAGTCTCTCTTCCCACTCAATAACCCTATATGTTGTTTTAAGATCAGTACCCTATCTTCCACCTGCTATCAAAAACTTCAGTCATTTTTCCACTAACTACACAATAAAGTGAAATACCCTGGTATGGCAGGAAAGGATTCCCCCAGTCTGGTCCCATCCTATTTTCAACCACAGTCCCCTCCATACTCAAATTACCACCTCCAAAGCCTCCATATCTCGTTACACTCAGTCTCTTCCCCCACATCTCTTACAACTTCCAGCCTCCATATCTTTCCCCCAGCAAGCCCTTCTCAAGCCCCCTACTCTCCTCTGAAGTGCAGTTCAAATAAGGCCTCTTATCCTACTCCCCGAAGCCTTCCCTCACTGTGATCTACCATTAGTTTCACACCCCTGTCATGAGACTGCTTATAATTTACTCCCCATGCCTCCTACCCTCAAGATTCCCCTCCACCTCGTGAAGGGCAGGGACTGAATTTTTCACATCTACCCAGAGGTCCTCAGCATCTAACACTGGGCTTCATTTCTGTTTAATCACAGCTCTCGTTTTACAGTTTGCAATATCATCTTTTCTGTAACTGTCTCCTTCACTAGACGTAAGCTCCTTAAGGTGAATGATCACATCTTACCAATTCTTCTGTAACCACTTAGCACCAAGAAGAGATTTTGCAAGCAAAAACAAAGAAGTCTTTGCATTAAATGAGTATGTGGAATGAGTTCAAACTTTACACATCAAGTGTAGACAACTACCTAGTATTTTTTAACCAAGGTTTCCGTATCTCAAGCCTAAATCACCCCTACATCCTTGTCAGTAACATCCTTGTTACCTTGTGCCTGCAAATGGCACAAGGTAAAGTTTACAGAGAGCTGAGAGGCAAATACCCTTTCCAGAATAATACGAATATGACAAATATGCAGCAGGTCACTCCTTGCCTGAGCAAATTCCAGTACTTGTGCTCCAGGAAGGACACCCATCCAAGCACTTGAAGTGTAGCAGGGGGGCCTGGTAACAGAAGAGTTCTGCAGGCATGCTGTTACCATCCATTCTTGGCTGCTTGTTTCTGAACCTCCAGAAGTACCGGAGTCAGTCTGGGAGCTGCCCTCACGCCCCCTTACACAGAGGGCCATCTTACAGAGTGTGATTTCACAGAAAAGTTCCTTGAGCAGGTTACCTCAGGAGCTGTGGAAAACAGAGACTGAAACTCTCTCTAAAGCAAACAGGCCAAACCTGCAGAGTCAGGAGGGAGAAAAACTTAGGCGTTCTAGACTGCCTCTTCCACCACGATTCCCCTTTCTCAATTTCATAATGTGGGCATGAAGGGTTAGAAAGCTAACTGCTGCTGTTCAGTTTCATTTTATTCCTTTAGCGAACATGTAAAGAGTCACAGAACTTTCCAATTTCTAGCTGTGTCATCTTGGACAAGTCCCTAGCCTCTGAGGTATTTCCTTATCTACAGAACAAAGATAATGATCTGCTCTGCCTCCCTGATAGGGCAGGCTCAAGAGAGAAAACAAACTGAAAGAGCTGTCTAAACTCTGTGAAAAGCCCTCATGGGTATGATTGTTATTCATATTATCTGTGCCAGCCCTCCAATTTTCCAGTTGAGGAAACCCAAGCTCAGAAAGATCACATGGTAGCAGTTAGGATGAAAACTCCGTCTTCTGAGTACCTGCTATCGGCCAGTTTACTTAGTGGCAATTGCAGGTATAAACTCTGTATTTTTAATGAACTACCTCTTTCTCTCCTCCAGCGTGTGTGAAGAAAAACTCCGAAGACTTAGGTTAAAGAAAAAAAAAAAAAAAGGCTTCCTGGATAGAGTGAGTAGTACAGACAACCTCACTGTTCCCTCTCTGGTTTGGAAACAGTCCAGGGCTGCTTAGCAGCCTGGTGCTGTCCTGACGCTCATATGGCCGGCCACTGACGGACTCTTCGGGGCGAGGGTAGGTGGGAGTGCTTGAGGCCATCGCTCTGAAGCTCGCAAGCGGGAGAAGAGGCTCCAGGAGGGAGTGAGCGGGTGTGTGGAATGGGAAAAAGGCAGGCTCTAGTCTGGTGAGGGTGGTCCTTGACCCTAGCCCGGAGACGTGCCAGGGAGTAAACATACGGAGATGACTTTTCAGGCCGTCCGAAGGTCAGAAGTGCTCTTTCTTTCTCTAGAACTTATTTCTTCCTTCAGAGGAGTTATGTTTATTTTCCTAAACTATAATATTTCCCAGGCCGGCAACTGGCCCTGGGCCACCGAATGGCCCCTTGGGAAAAGTAGTTCGATTTCGCTTCCATATAAGTTCCTTTCGCCCCATCTGTCAGAACCTCTCATTCTTGGGAACTCCAAATCTTAGAGGATTCCGCAAGCACCTGGAAAGCTAAAGTCACTGTTGCCCCTGTCACCAAGAGTCCAGTATCCCGGAGAGGGGTGGGAGCCAAAGACTACACCTCCCGAAGGCCACCGCGCGTCTCAGTGCGCAGGCGTAGCCGCGCCTCGCCACCCCTCCCCCTCCTCCAACAGCTCCCGTCGGTCCGTTCCCGTATTCCCCCCATCAGTTCTAATGTCCCCTCAGTGTCTCTGGCATCTTACACTCACCGCGAACTCGCGGCGTCGGGTACAGCCGCTGCGCTTTCTCCAGGAAGCGGAGCGCTCGGTCCGGCTGGTTGCTCTGGATGGCCTTAAGGGCGATGCTAATACAGCGCTCGGCTTCATCCTTGTTGGATTCCATGGCGGAACCAGAGCGCGGAACCAGGGAGGGGGAGGCCGGGCGAGCGAAGGGCTGCGCCAGCAGCCGGCGCGTCTAGGAGCAGGCGGTCGCAGGGTGATGACATAAACCCTCCGCCCCTCCTTCCCTGAGGTTTAAGCGAGGGCGGAAGCGATACCGTATGTCTTCTAAGAGGGGGACGTCTAAGAGGCCCTAATGATGTAAGTCCACGTTCCAAGAGGGCATATTCCGAGGTCTTAAAGTTTTCTATGTTCGCAAGTAGTAACTCTGTGCGTTTGAGACGAAGGTTGCTTATTTAGTCATTCGACAGATATTTGGGTACCTGCTATTTGCCAGGTTAGGTAAATGGTAGAAAACAGAAGTCTCTGCCCTCATAGAGCCTACATTCTAGTGTGTGTAGTGGGGGTGGGGAGATGTCGGATAAAGAGATATATTCAAATAGTGATAAATGCTAAGAAGGAAAAAAAAAAAAAGATAAAGAAGTAAAGGGATTGAGAGTGGATGGTGCTATTTTAAATAACCTGATAGGAGAAATCTCTCAGAAGCTGTCATTTTAATAGAAATCTGAATTCAGGAGAGAGAGCAGATAATCCACATGTGACTACCTGGAAGAAAGGCGGTCCAGGCAGAGGGAAGAGCAAATACAAAGACTCTGGAAGGAGAATTTTCTTGATGAGTTATTATAGATCAACAAGGAGCATATAGAATTCCACTGTATTGTGGAATCCAGTTCAGTCAGATTTCCACATTACTGGTCAATCCAGTGAAAGCAGTCTTACTAACGTTACTAATGACCTGCATTGGCGAATCCATCAGTCATTTCTCAGTCCTTATATTATGTGGCCTCCCCAGCGAGATTTGGTAAGAGTCTTACCACAGATAAGGGTTAAGAGGCTACTACTATAATCCATAAATGCTGGGCTGGATGAAGCACAAGCTGGAATCAAGATTGCCGGGAGAAATATCAATAACCTCATATATGCAGATGACACCACCCTTGTGGCAGAAAGTGAAGAAGAACTAAAGAGCCTCTTGATGAAAGTGAAAGAGGAGAGTGAAAAAGTTGGCTTAAAGCTCAACATTCAGAAAACAAAGATCATGGCATCCGGTCCCATCACTTCATGGCAAATAGATGGAGAAACAGTGGAAACAGTGGCTGACTTTATTTTGGGGGTCTTCAAAATCACTGCAGATGGTGACTGCAGCCATGAAATAAAAAGACATTTACTCCTTGGAAGAAAAGTTGTGACTAACCTAGACAGCATATTAAAAAGCAGAGACATTACTACTGTGGTGTTGGAGAAGACTCTTGAGAGTCCCTTGGACTGCAAGGAGATCCAACCAGTCCATCCTAAAGGAAATCAGTCCTGAATGTTCATTGGAAGGACTGATTTTGAAGCTGAAACTCCAATACTTTGGCCACCTGAGGTGAAGAGCTAACTCATTTGAAAAGACCCTGATGCTGGGAAAGATTGAGGGCAGGAGGAGAAGGGGACGACAGAGGATGAGATGGTTGGATGGCATTACTGACTCGATGGACATGAGTTTGAGTAAGCTCCGGGAGTTGGTGATGGACAGGGAGGCCTGGCGTGCTGCAGTCCATGGGGTGGCAAAGAGTCGGACACTACTGAGCGACTGAAGGGAACTGAACTATAATCTAGGTGAGAATTAATAATAACTTGGGATAAAGGCGATGGTGGAGGTGGTGAGAAGTAGTCAAATTCTGGATGTATTTTGAAGGCAATCAAGATTATTTTTCCAATGGACTGGATGTGGAATGTGAGAGAAAGAAAGAAGTCAAGGATGATTCCAAGATTTTGCTTTGAGTATGTGGAAGAACTGTTTCCGTTTACTGAAACTGGGAGAAGTTCATGAGAGGAGCACTTTGGTAGGAGAAATATTAGATGTCTGATTTAGGGTGGTTTAAGTTCGTGATGTCTTTTGCAGTCAAGTGGAGATGTAGAGTAGAAATTTGTATATATATAAGGTTTAGGGATGAAGATGGGGCTGGAAATATATTTTTGGAAATTATCAGTATATATAAATTGTAACGGGGGGGAAGCAGCTGGACACAACTTTTGAAAGAATGTCATAGCCCAAGGACACAACATAAACTGATTAGAATCTAATGGGACCAAGATGGTAGACAAGACTAGACCTTGATTCTGAATCAGCAAGTGAAATGACACACCCAGAGGTGCCATGACAGTTCCAAGTCACTGATAAAAGACCAAGGAGTGGGCGGTGGCCCAAATCCGGGAAATCTCTGCCCCATCCCCAAAATGGTTGAAATAGTCCTCCCACTCATTAGCATATGAAATTACCCAGCCTATAAAAACTAACTATGCCACATTTCACAGCCACCGCATTCACCCTCTGTGATGGCCCACACTCTGTCTGTGGAGTGTGCTTCTCTCTATGTCTGAATAAATCCACTTCTTACCTATTACTTTGTCTCTCACTGAATTCTTTCTGTAATGAGACATCAAGAACCTGAGCTTCATAGGACCTGAAACGAGGTACTGTGAGTTTTGGCTGGCTTCAGGTCCCAGTCATATGGGTTCAAATCCCATGTCTGAGGTAAATGATTTCAAAATGATATTTAAAGTTTCAGGACTAGGTAGACAAAGACATGTAAATAGTATTTAAAGCCATGGAACTAAATGCACCTAGAAAGTGACTGTAGATAGGGTAGAGCCCTTTACCATGCCCATATTTAGATGTCTGGAAGAGAAGAAAAGTAACTCATAAGATAAAATTACTTTCACTTAACAAAAGTTTCAAGAGGGACGCCGGGGGTGGGGGTGGGGCAAATTTCGGCAAACCATGTAGGAGACCAAGCACTGTGAGGACTGCGAAATGACCAGTGATTTTATAAGGTGGAGGTCAGGGGTGACCTTGACGGGGTTGCTGTCAGTGGATGGTAGTGGTAAAAGTCTGACAGGAATGAATAAAGGGAGTGAGAGTGAGGAAGAAATGGATGAAGAATGGGAAAGTGAGGAAGAATATGGAGAAGTTTTGGCCATACCTTTGGCACAAAGGATCTCAGTTTCCTGACCAGTGATTGAACCCAGGCCCCCAGCAGTCTTAACCATTGGACCACTAGGGAAATCCTGGTTTTGGTTTTTGAGATGGGATATATTATAGCATTTTGTGATAGGAATTATTTAACTGTCAAGAGATTTTGGTAAAAGGAAAGAGAGGAGACAACAGGAAGCGACAGAGGCAGTGGACTATAGGGCATGGTGACTGCATGGCTTTAGACAGTGACATGGATGACATTGATTTTCAGGAGGGAGGCAGTATGGTTAGGTATACTGCAGGCCAGCTGGCAGATCTGGAAGTGGGAACACAAGGATGTTCTTTTCAGATTGCTCTTATTTCCTCAATGTAATAAGAAGCAAGGTTGTGGCCTCCTTGGCTACATGTTCACCCTTGGAAATTTCTTCACATCCAACCTTCCTTTGCATTCTCATTGTTTACTTCCCCATGAAGATTCTAAGCTGGCCAATACTCCCTATTGGCCTCTCCTTAATCAGCCTCTCCTTAATAATGAAACAGGAGGGAAGGGGGCAGGACACAAAAGTTAAAAGAATAACATAGTCCGAACGTGTGACATAAACTGATTAGAACCGAATAGGCCCATGATGGACAAATGGACTTCCAGTAGACCTTGAGCCTCAGTATATGCTCACTGTAGCACACCAGCAAGATAAATGACACACCCATAGGTGGTTCCAAGACCAAAAAGCAGGTGGTGGCCCAATTCCTGGAAATTTCCACCCCTTCCCCATAATAGTTGGAATAATCTTCCCACTCATTAGCCTATGAAATTACCCAGCCCATAAAGCTAACCACACCACATCTGAAGACCACTCTTGCCTTTAGAGATTGCTCTTTGTCTTTAGAGTGGCCCACACTCTAAAGACAGAGTGTGTTTCTCTCTAAGTAAATCCACTTATTACTTATCACTTTGTCTGTCACTGAATTCTTTCTGTGATGAGAATTGAGAACCTGAGCTTCATTAGGTCCAGAAACCACATGTGTGATCTCAATTGCAACACCGTGGGTTTTGGCCCAGCCACGTGGGTTAGTCCCAAGCTGGGTTTTGGCTAGGTTCAAATCCTGGCACATGGGTTCAAGTCCTAATCTGTGAGGTGAAGGGTTTCAATAAGACAGCCCTACACTTAGAGTCCCTTGGACAGCAGGGAGATCAAACCAGTCAATCCTAAGGGAAATCAACCCTGAATATTCATTGGAAGGACTGATGCTGAAGCTCAAGTTCCAATACTTTGGCCACCTGATGTGAAGAGCTGACTCATTGGAAAAGACCCTGATGCTGGGAAAGATTGAGGGCAGGAGGAGAAGGAGATGACAGAGGACGAGATGATTGGTATCACAGATTCAATGGACGTGAGTTTGAGCAAACTCAGGGAGATCGTGAAAGACAGGGAAGCCTGGCGTGCTGCAGTTCATGGGGTCACAAAAAGTCAAACACGACTGAGCAACTGAACAACAACACACTTAGAGAGCAGGTTCGATCCCTGGGTCGGGAAGATCTCCTGGAGAAGGACATGGCAGCCCACTCCAGTATTCTTGCCTGGAGAGTCCCATGGACAGAGGAGCCTGGCAGGATACAGGTCACAGGGTTGAAAAGAGTCAGACACAACTTAAATGACTTAGCACGCACACATGCACACGTAGAGAAAGTGAAGGTCTCCACAAATTGTTAGGTCCTTCACATGTGTTAAAGGATAAACACTAGGACACTGTCAAATAGCCTCTCTGAGGTTTGTTGGCCCAGGTTGTCCCCTCTCCTGCTAAGTGTGGCTTCCATCTCCTGAGTGTCATGAGGTCCCCCCTCCTTGGGCTGACAACAGGCACTTCATTTTGTGAAGAGGGTGCGTGTATGTAAAAGGTGGCCTGTAACTTGTTGTGTTAAGGAACTGGACTTTGATTGCTCAGCTATTGGCTGGTAAGCCCACCTCTTCTTTCCCACAAGGCAAATCAATTTTGAGTTCATGGTCAATAATTCGGCTTGGTTGGCAGGGTCTGGAGTAGTATGAATCTGGAGATGTGGGCAGGGTGGGAGTCTGTGCATGGTAGGACATTTTCCTGCCTTATTTCACAGAACTGTTTCGATTCAGAAAGGATGTATTGTTTCAGAAGGGATTATAGATTGAGCCTGAATGCTGGTCTATCCAACCCCTATGTAATCACTCTTGCTGTTTCCTAAAAATCCCAAACCAGGTGCCATGTTTTTTGTGCAGAAGCAATTTGACTTTCTATGGTCCTTTCCGAGTTCAAAGGCCAGGAAGAGAGCCACATTTTTGCTCAGTTTATGTTAAATATTATTGTCCTTGGTCTATGGATGTTGTTTAAAAATGGAACTGATATGCAGGGTGACTTGAAATTAGTTTCTCCTTGATAGTTCTTGAAATCAAGATGTCATGATGTTGATCTAAGGAAAAAATTAGAAATTATATCCTGATTAGCTGAATCGTGGTATGGATGGGAGGATGAGGTCTGAAAAGAGGCATACTATCCTTAATTGCCTCCACAGATATCCAGGTGAAGTCACTGGGGAAATGAATCTCCCACTGAATCTCAGCTTCTCATTTTGCTCCCAGAGCTGAAACAGCCCTTGTGTTAGGTGACCACCCACCTCCAGATTTCTCGGAGGATACCAAGAATTCAGTCTGACCTTAACATGCTTTGATCTCCCATGGTTCCCGCCTCATCTCTCTTCAGATACATTTTACCCCACCCCTATCCATCTGCCAGTCCTCCTTAAATATCTCTTGCGTGTGCGTGCTAAGTTGCTTCAGTTGTGTCTCTTTGTGACTCCACGGACGTACCCTGCCAGGCTCCTCTCTCCATGGGCTTTCCCAGGCATGAATACTGGAGTGGGTTGCCATTTCCTTCTCCAGTAGATCTTCCCGACCCAGGGGTCTAATCCACATCTCTTATATCACCTGCATTGGCAGGAGAGTTCTTTACGACTAACGCCACCTGTCCAAATCTAACTAGTTCTTCAGGACTAAGCTTAAACTCTATCTCCTCTGTGGAGAGATGGAATTAATTTAAGTCAGATGTTTGGGACTTCCCTGGTGGTCCAGTGTCTAAGACTCTGAGCCCCCAGTGTAGGGGACCCAGGTTGGATCCCTGGGTGGGGAACTAGATCCCACATGCCACACTGAGAGTTCACATGCTGCAACTAAGACCCGAGGCAGTTCCCAAAACAACATCAACAAACAGAAAGTCAGATGTTTATACTGAAAGCCAGGAACTCTAGAGTTTCAGGGATTCAGAGATGCACTGTGAATAAACGACAGAACCCGGCATCAGCGAGTCTGCAATCTAGCAAGGGAGGTATTCATTTCCCAGATGGCACAGTAGTAAAGAATCTGCCTGCCAATGCAGCAGACGTGGGTTTGAACCTGGATTGGAAAGACCCCCTGGAGTAGGAAATGGCAACCCACTCCAGTATTCTTGCCTGGAAAATTCATGGACAGAGAAGCCTGGAGGGCTACAGTCCATGGAGTTGCAAAGAGTCAGACATGGCTGAACGACTGATCATGCATGTATGCAAGAGAGGTGTTAAAAGAATTAAAAGAGGACAGTGTGGTAAGTGCAACAGTGGGGTTGGGTGTAAACTTGAAGAGGCTCAGAAGAGGGAGTTGTTACTTGTGTGTGTAGAAGGGGAAAGCCTTCCTCGGGGAGATGACGTCGGAGGGCGAGGCTGAGAAAGGGCTGACTCTCCAAGAGCTCTCCTGCTTTGAATTCCCACAGCACTTAAACCTGACCCCTCCACGGAAACCCGGCTTGGCTGCCTTGCACAGTTGCTGCTCTTCATTTGTGAGTCTGATTACATCCTGTCTCATACTAAACCAGGATGGAGGTCTTGCCCTCATACTCTCCATGGTCAGATCACTAGCCTGATACCGAATAGGGGCTCAATACATCTTTGTTAAATGAGTAGAATAAATGACAGGTTTTTCTGTTCCCAAACACTTGATCCAGAGTTTCCCTGAGCTAGCCAGGGTAAATTCCTTCCTAAGGCTTCAGGAAGAATTGCCAAGTCAGTGGAATGTCCCCTGTTTCCTGTCCTTTGCTCTTTTGCTCTCTGACTTCCCAGTGTCCCCGGCTGCCTCCAAATGTGACCCACCAAGGCCTCCCTTCCAGAGAGTTCTAGGCTCCAAAATGTCTCTGAAGAATCTACCCTTTATTGATAAGTGATGAAATGCAACTGTGTGAATGGTTGAGCATAAGGTTTTCCAATGTATGCTTTTAAAATATGAGTTTGATTTTGGAAACATGTGAATGTTCACCTATTAAAAAAATAGAGAGGGAAAACTAAACCTTGCATTGAAGATGATGTAGAATTCACCTGAGTGTGAATGACTGATGAATTTTCAGTCTGAGCTTTAACAAACTATTTGTTGGGTGAACACAAGAAATTTCCCTACAGCATCTCTGCATCTCCACTTCAGTCATTTGCTCTTTCTCCCTAGAGAAGGAGGAGGCCTCACAACTGTGGACAGCCAGAGGCTGGAGGATAAGGGCACTTGAAGCCCTTTCTACCAAACATGTCTGCTTCAGGGATATCCCACCAAGTATGGGTTCTTTTGATTCAAACTCCTTTCGATGGCCTCTATTTCCAGCTTCCGTTGGGCAAGAGATGGAGCTGGTTAAGACACTGATTCAGATTTTATGTGTTCGTGGTTAGTTGGTCTTGAAATTGGGAGAACCCAGGTGGTTAGGAGATTCCCTAGACCCCCTTCCTGGGTCCACACATATCTATCTACGTACTAGATATTTCTACTGGGATCTCTCTCAGGCATCTCGTCATATCAAAAAATTGCCTCATCATTCTCCACCCTAACCTGGTTCTCTCAGCCTCCCAACCCTCCTGAAGAGCACTATCACATATGCAGTTACGCAAACAAATCTGGGTTTCAGGCTGAGTTATTTCTTCTCCCTCACCATCCTCTGATTTGAACACCTCATCCTCACGCCTCACCTCAGGCGTGATTGAAATATCTTTCAAATCTCCAAATCTGTTAGCAACTCTCCAACTCTGCAGCCATTCCCCTAATCCAGGCTTCCAGCATCTGTTAACTGGATTATTATAGCAGTCTCCAACCTGGATCCTGCTCCAATCCATCTGTAGCACTGTAGGCAAAGTCATCATTCCAAAATGCAAAGCTCATTATGTCATCTTCCTGCTTAAAACCTTCAGTGGCTCCTACATGGCATTAAGACAGAAGCCCAAACTCTTATCGGGGTCCTATAGAACTTGTTTCTATTTTTCTTTTCATCCTTATGTAAAGCCATCTGGACTTGGTATTGTTTGTTATCAGAAGATTGTTAACTACTGATTCAATTTACTATTGTCGTTGTTCAGTCTCTAGGTCATGTTCAACTCTCTGTGATCCCACGAACTGTAGCACTTCAGGCTTCCTCGTCCTTCACTCCCTCGGAGTTTGCTCAAATTCATGTCCATTGAGTTGGTGATGCTATCAATTTACTATAGGTTAGTCTATTCCAAGTTTGATCCCTGGGTTGGGAAGATCCCCTGGAGAAGGAAATGGCTACCCACTCCAGTATTTTTGCCTGGAGAATTCCATGGACAGAGGAGCCTGGAGAGTTATAGTCCATGGGGTTGCAAAGAGTCAGACATGACTGAGTGACTAATACTTTCACTTTCATAGTCTATTCAGATTTTTATTTTTTTATTGTGTCTAGTAAGTTATATTTCCTAGGCAGCTATTCATTTCAGATTTATTGGCATTAAGTTGTTCACAGTATTATTTTTTAAACTGTGATAGTTTCTAGTTATATACATTTGAAAATTCTTAAAATTTATTTTTTCTCTTGTTATTTTTTTTGTCTGGATTTTAATCTGTTGTTCTTCTCCCAACTTTTTGAGGCAGATGTCTAGCTTATTAATTGTCAGCCCATCTTCTGTAAATAAGTATGGAAGTTGTTAAGATGTTTCTAACTTTCCCCTTCACTGTGTCTGACAAGTTTTCATATCTAGTATTTTCATTATCATATTCAATTCTAAGTATTTTAAAATTTCCATCATGATGTTTTCTATAACCTATTAGTTGTCTATAAGTGTGTTTCAAAATGCCCATCTGTATTTCTTATCTTTTTTGTGAATGACCACCAATCTTAATTAATCCTTGGGTCACAAAATCACTTCCAGTCTGTATTTCCTGGATACATCCTAGATCTTCCATCCCCAGAGACATACTTTTTGGCCTTTGGACTTTTGCATACTTTGTTCCCTCTGCCCAAACACTCCTACTCCCCGCTTTATTCACTCCTACTCAATGGTCCCAAAGAAGGGCAGTGCCAAAGAATGTTCAAATTACCACACAATTGCATTCATTTCACATGCTGGTAAGGTCATGTTCAAAATCCTCCAAACTAGGCTTCAAAAGTACGTGAACCAAGAACTTCCAGATGTACAAACTGGATTTAGAAAGGCAGAGAAACTAGAGATCAAATTGCCAACATCTGTTGGATAATATAAAAAGCAAGAGAATTCCAGAAAAATATCTATTTCTGCTTCATTGACTACACTAAAGCCTTTGACTGTGTGGATCACAACAAACTGTGGAAAATTCTTAAAGACATGGGAATACCAGACCATTACCTGCCTCCTGAGAAATCTGTATGCAGGTCATGAAGCAATAGTTAGAACCACACACGGAACAACGGACTGGTTCAAAATTGGAAAAGGAGTATGTCTTGCCTGTATATTGTCACCCTGCTTATTTAACTTCTATGCACAATACGTCATGTGAAATGCTGGACCAGATGAAGCACAAGCTGGAATCAAGATTGCCAGGAGAAATATCAGTAACCTCACATATGCAGATGACACCACCCTTACTGCAGAAAGTGAAGAGGAGCTAAAGAGCCTCTTGATGAAGGTGAAAAAGGAGAGTGAAAAAGCTGACTTAAGACTCAACATTCAAAAAACTAAGATCATGGCATCTGGTCCCATCACTTCATGGCAAACAGATGGGGAAACAATGGAAACAGTGATGGACTTTATTTTCTTGGACTCCAAAATCACTGTGGATGGTGACTGCAGCCATGAAATTAAAAGACACTTGCTCCTTGGAAGAAAAGCTATGACAAACCTAGACAGCATATTAAAAAGAAGAGACATAGTTTTGCTGACAAAGGTCTGTATAGTCAAGCTATGGTTTTTCCAGTAGGCATGTATGGATGTGAGTGTCAGATCATAAAGAAGGCTGAGTGCCGAATAATTGATGCTTTTGGACTGTGGTGTTGAAGACTCTTGAGAGTCTCTTGGACTGCAAGGAGATCAAACCAGTCTATCCGAAGGGAAATTAACCCTGAGTATTCATTGGAAGGACTGATACTGAGGCTGAAGCTCCAATACTCTGGCCACCTGATGTGAAGAGCCAATTCATGGAAAAGACCCTGATGCTAGAAAATATTGAAGGCAGGAGGAGAAAAGGACAGCAGAGTACAAGATGGTTGGATGACATCACCGACCTGATGGACATGAATTTGAGCAAGCTCTGGGAGACAGAGGACAGAGAAGCCTGGTGTGCTGCAGTCCATTGGTTTGAAGAGTCAGACAGGACTGAGCAACTGAATAACAACAACAACTCAACCATCAGGTCTCATATTTTTTTAATTAAAAAAAATTCTCGGCAAGTCTGTCTTGAAATTCCAATCTGGATTAGATAGCCTTCTGCTTTTCTAAGTGCGCTCACACAGCTTACACTTAAACTTACTGCTTTTTTTTTCTTCTCACTTTGAATTTCCTTCTGTAAACTCCTTGAAGACTGCTCAATGCCCGGCCACATGACTCTTACCCTCTCACTTGCTGGTAAAAATTCCCATTCTGGAGCGACAGAGAACAATACACGGCTGCTTCCCTTCCCTCAGGAGTATCATCATATCCACTACATCTTTTTTTTTATGGTTATGGTCCATCACTGGCTGTTCATCCAGCTCCAGCCCATGCCACCCAGGTCCCTGCGAGGCCTATGCTCCAGAGCAGGACTGGGGCCAGGCTGGACTCCAGCCAATTCCCCTACCCTGCTCCAGCTCACTGACTCCCTTGCGCTGAGCCTTCTTGACAGCAGGTGGCACCCAAAGCCTGAAAGCTGAACTACTCTGTTCCCCGTTGTTTTTCTGAGCTGCTTATTGGGACACATTACCTGGCTTGGGCTGTGCTTGGGCTTGGAGAGGATGCTCTGGCCTGTAGACCTGGCTCCTGGCTCCCATGCTGCTGTCCTTTCCTCCTGATCTAGTAGCGATCATTGCTTGGACTTCCCCTTTGCCTCATAGTCTGATTCGGTGTGTACATTCCAATCAGACCTAAACCTAGGTAGGGCACTAAATGCTAATAAAATGATGATTTTTGAATATTATGTATGTTCTTATGCTCTTTCCTTACTGTCTCCACATTCTCCCTGCTTCCTCTTAGATCATCTAGGAAACCCATCTGAGCCCATAAAGGAAGCCCAGCAGCTTCTTTTCCTGTCCAAAGCCTAAGGGCTAGAAGTGCAGAGTTATTATTTTTTCTTTTTACTTTTAAATATTAAAACAAGTTTTTTTTTGGGGGGGCTGTGATAGGTCTTTGTTGCTTTGTGAAGGATTACCTCTAGCTGCAAGTGGGGGCTACTCTTCGTTGTGGTGCAAGGGCTTCTCACTGCAGTGGCTTCTCTTATTGCAGAGCACAGGCTCTAGGCGCAGGTGCTTCAGCAGTTGAAGCTCACAGTTTCAATAGTTGCGGCTCGTGGGCCCTAGAGCACTGGCTCAGTAATTGTGGTGCTCGGGCTTAGCTGCTCTTCAGCATATGGAATCGTCCTGGACCAGGGACCGAACCCATATCTCCTGCACTGGCAGGTGGATTCTTACCCACTATACCATCAGGGAAATCTTTTTTTTTTTTTTTAAGGAGTATAGAACAAAAAGTAGACTTTTGTGTGTATGTGTGTTTAGGAGTGTCACTGACCTGGAGAAGGAAATGGCAACCCACTCCAGTATTCTTGCCTAGAGAATCCTAGGGACAGAGGAGCCTGGTGGGCTGCCATCTATGGGGTCACATGGAGTCAGACAAGACTGAAACGACTTAGCAGCAGCAGCAGCTGACCTGGGTCCCTAGCTTCTTTAACAGAAATTTATAAGAGGCCAGATAAGGAATTCGGGCGAGGCTTTATTGGGACTTACACTAGCACAAAAGGGCAAGAACAAGTAATAGGTGCCCTTGCCCGCTCTCCCATGGAGGGCAGGCTGGTTCCTTCAATGGGGTGAGAGTAGGAGCGGATTCATAGCTGGGGCTGGAGGGCGGGTTCGGTGTTCTGCCCATTCCCTTGAAGGCGCTGTGTGCAGGACCACGCACAGTACTCTGCTTTTGCTCCTGGCACCTAAGTGGCAGTTGGTCTGTAGCTTTTTATCTTATTGTTTATAACTGCACGGATTGAGGCAGGCATGCTGTTATTTTTAATTCCTTGTAGTTTCTCTGCACTCTGTTGCTCAAGGAGACGTTTGTCTAGCTGCAAGTGCAAGCACTCTGGGAAAGGGTCCCAGATTCCAGTCTACCTCAGGAGGAATTTACTGAGGCACTGCTAGTATCACCTCTACGTTGTCTGAGAAATATTTTAAAATTAGCTTTTGGTGGTGGACAGTTCCTTTGATCACGTCACTGCTTCGGGTCTGAACTTGGTGGGTGACAATCTCACAAAAATTACATCAAATTACAGCAGTGTTTTTATAGGTGGGCAAGTGATCCTTGGGAGGTAATGGAGGGGGCTACTAATCCTGTCTGGAAGAGGGTCAACAAAGGGACAGTTTGATGTGACTCTTGATGGCAGAGGGGAAGTTTATCCTATCTAGGTAGAAAAACAATGGGAATAAAAGGAGAACCACGAATCAGCCTTCTGTATTTCCAACTCTGCCTGTTAAAATCCTCTCAGCCTACTCATAGGCGTCTTTGGTCAAAGCCTTCCTTGGGGCATCTGGTCTCTTCTGGGTGACTAAACTTGTACCTCTCACCTGCACATTTGCCCTGTTGTGCCAGAGTGTGGCTATCCCATCTTCTTGAGCATCTGTACCTCCTCTGCTTCCTCAGGCTCTCCTAGGAGCTAATGGGAGTTCAGCTGGAATTCCATGTGCTCTTGACACCGGGTGTCAAGATGTTGTGGGTGAGATCCTTACTCTGTCCTTCTGTGCTCTGGTGTTCAGCTTCGGTGAACGCAGGCCAGTTGGCAGGTCTCTCTGTGAGGGAATGAATGCCCCACAGAGGCTGTGAATGGGACTCTTCTTTCAGCCTGGAGAGAAAAGGACTGGGAAAGAGAGTGATCTGGGAACCATGGGACAAATATAAGAAAAAGCTCACATTTTGCTGATCCTCAGCCCTGGGACAATGAGCAAGACACAGGCTACACTTGGGTACCAAGAATACGTACCCCAAGAAAGCACAGACTGGAAGATACTGGCAAACTCCTTTGAGAGATAATCTAATCTGCTCCCAGAAAAGATCTTATGACTAGAGTTATTAAACCGCTCTGGAGAAAATGCTGGGGTTGGCACTGTCCACATCTCTGCTCTTCTCTTGCTGATAAACACTCCCTACCAGCTTCTAGGATTCCAGGGAAGCACTGGGCTTTTGGTATTGTGGTTCTATTACATTGGCAGTGAGACCCTATCCTGCCAGGGAGCATTACATGGAGGTTCTGGAGTTTGGAGGTACTCCGGAGAAGAGCTGAGGGAGAGGTTTCTAGACATGGAGGAAACCTCTAAGCCCATTAAGCTCAACCCTATCTGTCATTTTGTAGTTGAGAAAACAGATGGGAAATTGGTTGCTTGCTTAAGGTCACGCTGAGTTAGAGGCAGAGCTAAATCCATAGAAAACACTGGTTGCTATGGATTTTTTTTTTTGGCCATGCTGCAAGGCTTGTGGAATTTTGCTAACAGTTCCCTGACCACGGATTGAACTGGGGCCCTCAGCATGGGAATGTGGAGTCCTAACCCTTGAACCACCAGGGAATTCCCAGTTGCTATAGTTCTTAACACTGACATCTGCCGTACCAGATAATGTCTCATATCCCCCACCACCCCTATCTTAGTTCCTTATCGTGGGGCATGAGTGATTATGGACCACCTAAAGTGGTCCAGGATGAAATGCTATCCAAACCACGTTGAAAAATGCCACCACTAACCTCCAGATCCCCTCACTTTTTGTTTATGCCTGAAGTGTCCTCTCAATAGGAAGAACCAGATTCCAGTGGAAAGAAAATAGGTCTGTTGCTAGCAGGATCTCAAAGCCAGTGGAGAAGTGACATGGAAAGGGCCCTGGAGGATCCTAAAATAAAGGACACAGGAGCCTTTGTCAGGGGGAGGGGGCGTTGTTTATTGCAAACTGTTATAATTAAAGTGGTATTTTACAAGTGTTTAAGACAGAGGGCAGACAGGTCTGAGCTCTCGGCTCCGGAGGCACACACCTGGAGGGGAAATGGCACTCGCACGGAACGTGAGCTCAACTGCTGTTCACTTCATAAGCACAGTCGTGCTGCGGTCTCCTTAGGGAGCCTGAGAGGAAAAGAAGGGAGTGGGGACAGCCACGGAGCAGCTGCTTTAAATCCCTAACCTCGCTCCATTCCCACTGTGCACACGGCCTTTCGGAGCAGGCCTCAGAGCCACCCTGGGGACCGACACAAATCCATCCTCGGGCCCAGGCTTCCTGCCAACTCGGGTCTGGGTCATCCTCGTTATCACTCATCACTGATTTCCTTTTTCCGTCAGAGGTTTCCCAAATTTGTAGCTTAAAAACACCAGCAGGAGGAGAAGCAAGGAATGTTCTTGTTAATATAAATCCACAGCAAGATGGCGTGAGAACTGGGTGTTTCCCAGGGTTGGCAGGTGTGTGGACAGCTGCCGGCATTCTTTATCCATAGGTGCTTGAGTGCATAGTAGTGTTGAACATGCAAAGGGTATGCACTTTTAGGACTTGCTCATTTTTGAGAACTTCTAGAGAGAATCACTGGATTAGAATCAGCCTAGCAGAACATGGGGACGGGGGAGACTTGAATCCTAAGATCATTCCCAGGAGGAAGGGAGCACTACTCCCAGAAGTTGCAGCAGGGAGGCTGTGCCAAGGCTCTGCCCAAGGAGCCAGGGTGCCCGGTGTGGAGAGGTGGCTCCTTGTGCCGTTCTGGGTTACTGTTTGGGCAAAGCGAAGTCCCAGGCAGTCTCCTGTGCACATTTCCACATGGCTTGCATGAGGCGGGTGAAGCCCATGTCTTTGGGCTTCTCCAAGCCCCTCATCAGCCGTTGCTTCATGATAGAAACAAATTCCTTATTGCTCAGCTCTCCATTGCCTGGAAGAAGTGGCAAAGACAACAGGTAAGTGAAGGCCTTGGAACAAAGATGAGAAAATTCCACTGTCACATCGGTTCCAAAACCTAGCACTCTCTCACGGCCAAATTAAATTCTCTTGGCTAAAAGTGAACTGATCTGTGCCTTCCTTGATGTTTTCAACTGCAACTCAGAGACAACTCAGTCTAGTGTGACAGAAGCTGAATGAGACTGTATTATATGTCAGGTCCTGTGCTATGCTAGGTGTTGAGAATAAAGAGATAAAAAGGACTTTGTCCCTTGAAATACCATCATGATCGTGGGAGAGACAAGTACATTATTCAAGTATTATGGTAGATGCCACAATGGGGTAAACAGAGGATGCTATGGGGCACAGAGGAAGAATGTCTAATTCAGGATGGGGAGGGTACAATTACAGATCAGTAAAGACTTCCTGGAGGTGACTCTTAGGTTGACTCCCAAAGGATGAACAGGAATTGGCCAAATACAGGGGAGTGAGATGGGGGAGGCACTTCAGTGGTGGTTGTAACACAAGCAAAGGCACCGGCAGGAAGCAGTCCAGCTGCTGGAGAACCACAATGAGTGAGGCATTGCTGGACACACAGAGGTGGGTAGGGCCAGGACACCAACGAGGCAGGCAGGGAGACAGGTCCCTAAGGAGCCTGAATTCTCCTTAAGGGTTTGTACTTTATCTTCAGGGCAGAAAAGGACTGGAAGAAGGGAGGAAGATGCAGTTAGATTTTCATTTTGGATGGATTTCTCCGGCTGGATGATGATGGTGATGGCCTGGAGAGTGGCACAGATGGAATATGGGAGCCGTTTGGAAGCTGTTGTGACAGTCTAGGCTGGTACACTGGAGCTCTCTGCAAGGCTCCATCAGAAACAGTGTCTACGTCAAGGGCAGTAAAGCTTGGTTTTCCTGCCAGACTCCAGAGGGCCCCACTTACCATCACAGTCAAAGAGCGCAAACACCACATCACACACGTGATCTGAGAGTTCCACTTTAGCCACTGTCCTGGCTACCTGCTGCATGGTCACTGAAAGATGAAAGATGTTAAGTTAGCCCAGCAGAGGGACTTTTGCTTTCTCTGAATGGAAGGATAAAAATATTCCATCATAGTAAAAAAATTTTCAGATGTATTTGTGATAATTCAGTCTTTAATCCATAACCACCTTTCCTTTTCACTTCGGGTTCCATTTTTTTTCTATTGCTGCCACACTTTAGGAAGTATATATAATTAAGTAAGAATGCATGATAATAATTCAAAGGGAAAGTAGATGAGAGGTTACCAACAGCTGGGAAGTTAGTGGTTAATGGGTATAAATTTCCCATTTGGGGAGATGGAGAATTTTTGGAATAGTAGTGATGGCTGTACAACATTGTGAATGTAATGAATGCCACTGACATACTTAAAAAAATGGTTTAAATGGCAACTTTTGTTATATATATTTTACCATAATAAAAATTTTAAAAGTTAAAATCCACATAGTATTTAAGGATGGAATTCTAAGTCTCAAGCATATAGTGGTAGCTTCCCTAATAACTTATTACTAGAAGAGTGCCTTGCAGAAAAGTAAAGAATATCTGATATTACTATAGTCTCCATCCTGGCATTTCCCTCCCACTGGAAAGAAGACAGTAACAAAAAGTCAAGGAAATAATGAGGCTGCCAAAGGATGGGGAGATGAGAAACAAGGCGGCTAGTTTGACTGCACTGAGGCTGCAGCACCAGATGAACGGCGGAAATGCGCAGCTGAGCTCCCGCCCCTCCTCCTGACAGGTTTTCCATCACCCACTTTGTTTTTTCCAACTGTGCCCCTTGAGAAGCAGTGGCCCCCATCTCGCTAGATCAGAATACAGTCTTTTTTTTTTTCTTTTTCCAGAATTCATGAGAAAATCTCTTCTCTCCTGCCATTTTCTCTTTCTCTGACATTTACTTGTTAAACACTAGCAATCATGTGAAAATTGGGTTCTCACGAAAAACAAGCCAGGAAGGAAATTAGGCAATTTCCCCTGCCTTCTCTGCTATTTATCCTCAAGCCTGATCTTGCTACATTGAGAAATTATGTATTGCTTATAGACACACTCTTTTTTTTTTTTTTTTATAGACACACTCTTAAGTGAGATAAAACACAGAGGAGAGGAAAAGACGAATTCTATTCATGAATCAACTAGCAACGAAGTGTTTGTGTCTATAAACCTCAGATTCGTGTGTGCTCGGTCGCTAAGTCCTGTCTGATTCTTTGTGACCCCAGGGATTGTAGCCTGCCAGGCTCCTCTGTCCACTGCTGCTTCCAGAAGCAATGCAAACTTTTTAAAGTCAGTGTGTTTTCTCTGCTTATTTCATTCCTATAATTTCAGTTCTTTCTTGTCTTTTTTTTTCTGCATTTGATCTCTCATTTCACCTCTACAGCCGCCATACATTCTCCACAGTGCTCTCAAGGACAGCTGATACAAATGCCAGAACAAGGCAGAGGAGCAAGGTGACGCAGGAGGAAAACTGCTTGCAGTCATAAGACCTGAGCTCCAGTCCTGGCTCCACCAACTTGCTGGTGTGACCCTGATGGAGTTATGTGATCTCTTTGGATACAATTTCTCATATCCAAAAGAGGAGATGCCACAAGATAACTGCTAAGGTGGCTTAGTAGTGCAAAGAGTGGTTCACTGGCGTTTTCCAGAATCTGAGGCTGAGAGACAGGAGTGGAGGTACACAGAAATAGCTGAGGATCCTGTGTGCTGGCGGACAGAAGAAAGGTATAAAGGCCACAAGCTGGGCTGTGCCTCAGCGTCCACAGTCTCTGGCTGGAGGGGACTAGGCTGCTCACAGGGCACGAAGAGCCAGAATCCTCCTTTTGCGGCTTTAGGTTACCGCTCACATTGCACTTCCTCCCAGGACGTGAGTTAGCATGAAAGAGGAATCAACATCCCTTGGAACTATTAAGACTTAAGCAGACTATCTACTGTGTGGATGTTCATGAGATGTAGTTAAGTGATGCCAGGGGAGATGGGGCCTCTATCAGACTGTGGAAGTTTTAGGGTTTAGAAACTTCTCCTGGTAGGTCTAGACACTTTATTCTCTCAGTTGGCTCAGGAAGAACCAATTCCTGCTAACTAAATGACCTGGGGAAGGAAGAGAAAGCAGAAGGCCAATTTACAAGGAAAACACTAACTGTTAGGAGAACTAAAGGGATAACAGCTGGTCATTATACTTCTCAGCAGGAAAATCTACTAAGGAAACTCAGTTCACCTCAGAAGATTGCTCAGTGAAAAGAGAATAAGATCAGAAGACCCTGGGTGCTCTCAAATTGTGGTCATTTACCAAACTACCCTACGCAGCCACAGAAATGTGTCCTGAGACGTGGTTCAAAACCTGTTCTATATTAGATAAATACGGACACTTGATGTTAACCATTCCTTTCTCTGCCAATGTTTGTTAACCATGCCCTTTTCACACCAATACCACACCTGTTTTAACTGATAACTACACCTCTTTTTCTCTCAGTTCCATTCTCTCAGGGCAGAGTGCCCATCATCAATTCTTCTTGATGGTCCCAGTGCCCATCCTATTCCCTATGAAGATGGACCTTCTCCTCAAAATAAACCATTAAATAAATAATATTCAATGTCAGTGAGAGCTCTTGGCTTTTTGAGGTGAAAAGCTCATTAAAGTGGTATTAAGTGGTTGCAGAACAGGGACTTCTGGAATTCCACTGGCGAGAATGTCTCATTACAAAGGTGATCTCTTGACAGAAGAGTTACAGAATATGTTTCATCTCACATGGAGAGGGCGCTGATGCCATCTGTACCACAGGAAGAAAACCAGGGCTGCTGACGTATTCAAACCACTGGGATGTTACCAGCCAGCAAAGAGCCTGGCTGGGGTGCCTTTCACAGTCTGACATCCTCAGACAGGCCCCCAGGGTGTGCATCAGAGTAGTGAAGGAAACAAACATTCAACTAGCTGGTGAGCTCCAGCCAAGAGCACTGGGGACAAGTAGGATGACAGATTACAAGCCAAGTGCTTGGCAGCTGGTCCTGAGAGCTGGCTCGTTCAGATTTGCTTCCACATCTCTGAACCACAAAGTCATAATTAAATCACAGCAAGAACAATCCCCCACCACTTCTGCCCCAGGTCTCAGCTTCTCCATGCAGACCAGTTGTTGGTACTGGAATGTAGGCCTCGCCTATTTAATGATGCTAACTGATGCATGGTTGGGATTCTAATCTGAAAGATGTCCCTATGGAGCATGAAATGCCCCTGGAGAAGGCCTAGGTTTCCAAGGCCTACCTATTCCTTTGGTACAAATCTGCTCTAGCTGCCTGAACAATAGATGGGCATGAGACTGGGTGATTTCTACTAGATTGGGATGGGGAGGAATTTGCAGAAGCAGGCTCATTGGCACTCAAAAATGTGTTAACCATCTGGCTCTTTGAAAAGTCCAAGCAGAATCTGAGATGTGCCAGGTCCCCAGTTTACTCTCTGGCATAGTCCATGACTGGACAATTCAGCAGCACAAAGAAATACATACTGAGTTTGTGTGACTATAATGTCAGAAGCTATATTACATAAAACTATCTATTCACAACAGTACTCGAACAGAGGAAAGGAGAGTTCTGGAGGGATAAGAGCCCAAATATCCACTTGGAATCAGAGAATCTTAGAACTGGAAGAGGAAAGATAAAATGCAAAGAATTTGAATAACTTGCTCAGGGCCACAAAGCTAGTTGGTAGTAGGGCTGTATATAGAATCTAGGTCTCCTGACTTTCAGCCCATGCTCTTTTTCCTACACACACTGGGCTCACTCCATCCCTTATATGGACAGTGGATCTCCCCATGAATCTGTCACTCTATTTTTTTTGGGGGGGGGCATGCCTTGCAACTTGTGGATCTTAGTTCCCTGACTAGCAACTGAATCTGTGTCCTTGGCAGTGAAAGTGTGGAGTCTTAACCACGGGACCACCAGGAAATTCCCAGGAGTCTCTCATTATAAGAGAAAGAACTCAGGTGGAAGAAAAGCCAAAATATGAATTACTCCTCACTAGTGGGCAGGGATGAATAACTGAATAATAACTAGGGGTTGTGAGAAGCCAGCACTGTAGTCTGACAACAGATCTGATGTCCTATATGATGGAAGACATCAGTATTCCCTTAGAACGTATACTGACTATTTTAGGGACAACTTTAAAGGTTTACTAAAATGCAATCCAATGAAAAGCATATGAAATAAAGGTGGCCCTGGGAGTTCTGCCTGTGAGGAATAAATTGAGCTATGCACAGTGTGACCCAATTAGGGGCTGCCTGTCTCTTCCTAATGCAAAGGTGTTTGGAAAGGTGATACACCAAGTTGGGTTGAGAGTCTCTAGCTGTGTGGCTATATGATGATTCTTGTCTTCCTGGACTGTAGTGAAGAAAATCAAAAGCTGGCTTGTGACAGCCAAGGTTAAGTGAGGGAGACATTTCTGCTTCAGCTCTGAAAAGGCTTATGATGTACAGGTCTTATTTTCTTAAGTCCCATCCCTAGATGGCTTCGGGGAAGGTGGGGACAGGGGGAAGGATTTTCCTTTAAAGAGCACTTGTCCTTTCTTTTGCATCTTCTTCCAGGATACTTTGGCTAATACAACACACACATTTCAACCTGACTGAAGGGGGTGGGGGTGGGAAGGAAAGGACAACATTTAGGATAACAAGCAATTTCAGGAGCCAAGAGTAACGCAGTACACTAATAATGAAAACTGTAACACTGGGCTACGTACAGTGCTTCTGTGCCACAGGCAGGCTGACCACCGCTGTGTGCTCAGGCCGTCCACCTCTCAGAGGTGATGGTGGTGATCCTCTTAAATACTAGTATATGCCAGGAAAAAACTGTGGTCAGGCTTTCTGAACCTCAGAGCATCATTCAGATGACTGTTTCAATGGGCTTACCTGCTTAATCTAGTAAAACTGGTAGACAGTAAGGTTTATTGCCATTGTCCAGTATTGTATCTGGTGTCATTAAAAATGCTCATCACATTGTCCACAAGAGGCAAGCATTTCTGCCAGCACCATTAGGCAGTGATTTCAGGTGCCACATTCAGAAGGCAATCACAGTTCAGTAGGGGAAACCATACATATCATTAAGATTATGAAACATACAGGAGAATTATCAGACATATTAACAGACACACATGGGTTACAGTGGGATAGTTTGTATTTGGTTAGAGGTACATTTTGGATCCTCATTCTAAAGGATTAGAGACAGATTACTCCAGATAAGGCATGTAAGGTAGTAAGTAGTAGGTGGCGGAGGAATCAGTTTGAGTAAGTACTGGAAGCAGGAAAGGAGGCTAATGCCTGCCTAGACAGCTTGAACAGAGGTGCAGGTGGGGATGAGAGCATTAGAATAGATTTGCCATCAGGACAGACTGGCAAGGGGCCAGTCAAGTCTCCTTGCAGGAAAACCTTTATCACACAGCCAGGTCTTATCTCGAGACCAATTTACCATTTTACCAAAATTTACCATATTGGCTTTTCCCTCTTTGACTCTTTTAAATTTTCATTACTTTTTATTTTAAAAAGTTGTTTTTCATTAAGTAATACATTTAGCTGTTTGAAATTCAAATGGTACAAAAGGGCTGAAGTCTCCCTCTCAAAGTTATTTCCCATCCCCCTCCAGATGTTGTCCAGAGGCAATGAACATCTCGTTTCCCTAGAAATATTTTATAGATATAAAATCAAATATTTATTCTTCACTTCTTCCCACAAAATGATTTAAATATTTGGTTTTGCTTGACTCATTTAACAACATACCTAAGAAATAATTCCATTCCAATACATAAACAATTCCTTTTTGACAGCTGCACAGCACTCCACCAAGAGCATGTGTCATTATTCAGATAACCACTTCTTTATATTATTCTAACCTCAATCTTGGAAGTGTCTTTTATGCTTGCTTTGCAAAATTACTTCCTTGGTGGGCTTTAGTTGTCAGCCTCAAGAGAGTCTGAATCTCTGATAACTAAAGTTGAAAGCAACTGAGATATTTAAGTTCAGCTTGCTGAAATGATGCAAAGGGCTAAATACTCTTCATCTTAACAAGTGTCTTATCAAAACTTCAGACTTCTCTAAGGGCAGTAGCCCCTGAAGCCCCTGCAAAGCAGCGCTTGCATTAAATTCTAACCTCTATACTTCCCCAGTTGGTATAATTTCTTTCTGATCCTTTTCATAGCAGGATATAATGTTGGCTGATGTTGTTCTTGTCTCTTTAAGTGGATGTTTTGGTGGTTTATCTTACCCTCTTTCCTCTCTCCTTCAATGGTAATCATGAGTCCCTAAAGCAGCTTTCTTTCTCCTTGGGGCACTTATAAATAATTTCACTAAATTACAACATATTCAAAGTAACAGAGTTAAGCCAGAATCAATCTTTAGAACTGCTAAGTGACTTTAAATTTGGGGGAAATAAATTAGTTCTCTGCAGAGAGAGAAAGTGCCTCATAAAGCAAACATTTCTTTCAGAATTTGAGCTTCTGTGCCTACAGTATGAATACTTTTGTTTTAAAAATTGATGGCTTTGTCTGAAATGAATGGAATCCTGGCAAGCACTCCCCTTCACACATAAATGTTCTTACAAAATGAAATAATGATCTGAAGCGCAGGAGCCCACCTCCCACAAACTTTAAAAGAATTTATAGGGACTTTCCTAGAGGTCCAGTGGTTAAGACTGTGCATCCACTGCAGGGGGCTCGGGTTCAATCCTTGGTCAGGGAACTAAGATCCTGCATGCTTGGCAGCATGGCCAATAAATAATAAATAATAAACATACAAGAATTTACAAAATAGGAGCTTTTTTCCCATAATCTCTTCTCCACACATCTTTATGACATTCCCATTTCCTACCTTCATGCTACGGCTGTCTGGGGATGCTCTCCTGTACATTCTTGCTGTAAACTTTCCCCCATTTTTGTCTTCTCATAAAAGCACTGAGTCACCTATAGAATTCTCTAGATCCTTCTAGTGGGAGTGAGTGCTGTGTACTTAACAGAACAGTGGTATGGAACTGAATGAACTGGAATCTCTGGTCTCAGTTTTGTACCACACTAGCTGTGATTTGAGCAAGCCATTTTCCTTCAAGTGTAATTGAAGAAGTTAAAAACAAGGAAGTGAGGGTTTAAGTAAAATGATTTCTAAGCTCCCTTTTAGCCCTAAAAATTCATGACTGACATGTTAACATCCTTTTAGATAACATGGCTTAGATCAATTAAAATGTTCATATCTTCAGAAGTCCTCAAATAATTTAACTGGTAGTTTCTGAAATTACAGCCAGTATGGTGGGTAGAATTTTGAGATGGTGCTCAAGTTCCCCACACCCTGTAAAATCTCCTCTCCTTGAATGTAGGCAAGACCTGTGAATATGACGTGATACCACTCTGGTGATTAGGTTACTTTATATGGATAAGGTAATGGGATAGTCATTCTCATGATTACAATTATATAAGAATCCATCACGCACACTGAGGAAAGAGATTCTCCTGCTGGCTTTGAAGAAGTGAGCTGCCATACTCTAAGAGGGCCACATGGCAAGGAACTGCAGAGAGTAACAGCCAGTATGAAAAAGGAACCTCAGTCTTACAACCAAAAGGAGCTGAATTCTGCCAAGAACCCAAATAAGCTTGGAAGAGGACTGTGAACTCCAGCTGAGAAAGCAGCCCTACTGATGCCTTGATTTCTACATTGTTAAAGGCAGAGAACTTTGAGCAGAGAACCCAGTTAGTTACACTGTGCCTGGACTCTGACTTATGAAAAGTAGTATGATAAATAGGTGGTATTTTAAGCTGCAAATTTGTTGTAATTTGTTGTAAGCAAGAAACTATGAAAGGCATTTATGGTTGGGAATGTCCTTTAGAGATTCCTCAAATCATACTTTATATACAGCTATGCTCATTCTAGGTACATTTTATGGAACTGTCACTTTTCTGCAACTATTATACCAAGCTTCATAAATTAGCTCTTATCAAGGCACTAGCCAAGATCTAATTATGTTTTAAATTTCTTAACAAGAAAATAAATTAAAACTGCCACCATTCTTTTGGGAATTCAACAGCCTTGCTCTGATTTCAAATGTATTTGATAATTATAAGTCAGTTCATTTTCACAGATTTGGATACAGCTTTAGGCTACAACATGTCCCTTAAAAACATTACTACATTCAGTAAAAAGCTGATTTAGTTATAGAATTTCAAATCTGGAAGAATGCTTGGCAATATTTAGTATAACATCTAACTTGAGGTCAGAGAAATTGTGACTTGCCCATGTGTCAAGGAAATTAATGACAAGGGAATGTGCCATGCTCCTCTTGTCCTTCCCCTCACCCTAGGCTTTTATTAGAGAATTACACCATCCTTTTCAGGATCTTATCAGGTTAAGAATTAATTAATTCATTTATTCAACATTAATTAAATAACTGCTGTATATAAATAATTATTCTAGGCTCAGAGCAGGACACAAAGATGTGGAAAACATGGTTCTTGTCCTCAAGAACTTACAGTCTAGTAGACAATTACCCTTTGATTGCTACAGATACTAGAGATATCAATAGGGCATAGATAGTCCTAGGAACAGGGCTTCCCTGGTGGCTCAGATGGTAAAGAATCTGCCTGCAATGCAGGAGACCCAGGTTTGATCCCTGGGTCCGGAAGATCCCCTGGAGAAGGGAATGGCTACCCACTCTAGTATTATTGCCTGGAGAATTCTATGGACAGAGGAGTCTGGTGGGTTATAGTCCATGGGGTCACAAAGAGTCAGACATGACTAAGTGACTCACACACACACACACACACACACACAGAGTCCTAGGAATAGAGAAGTTAAATAATGAAAATTGGAGATACTAAGGGAACATTTCATGCAAAGATGGGCACAATAAAGGACAGAAACAGCAAGAACCTAAGAGAAGCAGAAGAGATTAAGAGGAGGTGGCAAGAATATACAAAAGGTATATTCTTCTGTGTATTCTTGACTATACAAAAAAGGTCTGAATGACCCAGATAACCATGATATAGTCACTCACCTAGAGACAGAAATCCTGGAGTGTGAAGTTAAGTGGGCCTGAGGAAGCATTACTATGAACAAACCTAGTGGAGGTGATAGAATTCTAGCTGAGCTATTTAAAATCCTAAAAGATGATGCTGTTAAAGTGCTGTACTCAATATGCCAGCAAATTTGCAAAACTCAGCAGTGGACCCAGGACTGGAAATGTCAGTTTTCATTCCAATCCCAAAGAAAGGCAATGCCAAAGAATGTTTAAACTGTCATACAATTATGCTCATTTCACATGTTAGCAAGGTAATGTTTAAAATCCTACAAGTTAGGTTTCAGCAGTATGTTAAAAGAACATCCAGAAATACAAGCTGGATTTAGAAAAGGCAGAGGAACCAGAGATCAAATTGCCAATATCCGTTGAATCGCAGAAAAAGCAAAGGAATTTCAGTAAAACATCTACTTCTGCTTCATTGACTACGCTAAAGCCTTTGACTGTATGGATTACAACAAACTGGAAAATTCTTAAAGAAATGGGAATACTAGACCACCTTACCTATCTCCTGAGAAACCTGTATGCAGGTCAAGAAGCAACAGGTAGAACTGGACATGAAACAGCAGACTGACTCCAAACTGGAAAAGGAGAATGTCAAGGCTGTATACTTCACCCTGCTTATTTAAGTTCGCAGAGTACATCATACAAAATGCCAGGCTGGATGAATCACAAGCTTGAATCAAGATTGCCAGGAGAAATATCAACAATCTCAGATAGGCAGATGATACTATTCTAATGGCAGAGAGTGAAGAGGAACAAAGAGCCTCTTGATGAGGGTGGAAGAGAAGAGTGAAAAAGCTAGCTTAAAATTCAACATTCAACAAACTAAGATCATGGCATCTGGTCCAATCAGTTCATGGCAAAGAGATGGGGAAAAGGTGAAAACAATGACAGATTTTATTTTCTTGGGCTCCAAAGTTACTGAGAATGGTGACCGCAGCCATTGAAATTAAAAGACTTGCTCCTTGGAAGAAAAGGTGTGACAAACCTAGACATTGGATTAAAAAGCATCACTTTGCCGACAAAGGTGTGCATAGTCAAAGTTATGGTTTTCCCAGTAGTCATGCATGGATGTGAGAGTTGGACCATAACGAAGGCTGATTGCTGAAGAATTGATGCTTGCAAACTGTGCTGCTGGAGAAGACTCGTCAGAGTCCCTTGGACAGCAAGGAGATCAAACCAGTCAATCCTAAAGGAAATCAGTCCTAAATATTCATTGGAAGGATGGATGCTGAAGCTGAAGCTCCAATACTTTGGCCACCTGATGTGAAGAGCTGACTCCCTGGAAAAAACTTCAATGCTGGGAAAGATTGAAGGCAGGAGAAGAAGGGAACAACAGAGGATGAGATAATTGGATGGCATCACTGACTCAATGGACGTAAGTTTCAGCAAACTCTGGGAGATAGTGAAGGACAGGGAAAACTGGTGTGCTGAAGTCAATGGGGTTGCAAAGAGTTGCACATGACAGTGAATAGACAATGAAAAACAATGCCTTCTGAAAGCAATCATCTCAGGAATTTTTAGATGAATGATGAATTTTAGGAGAAACTAAAAGCTCCAATCTTCCTCATTAAAAACAAAGCAACTTACAATTTCTTTTTTCCTTTTTTCTTATTTTTATTTGGCTGCACTGGGTCTTAGTTGCACTATGTGGGATCTAATTCCCTGACCAGGGATCGAACCTAGGCACCCTGCATTGGGAGTGCAGAGTCTTAGCCACTGGACCACCAGAGAAGTCACAACAACTTCTAAATTAATGCAAATCTCAAAAAGTGGCTGAAAAAAGCAGCACATACTACTTTCTAAGAGAACAAACAGTAAGCCATATCAGGTTCTAGGGTGATATTTTAAAAAATAATTTTTTGCCAAATTGCCATATCCGGAGAGGATGTTTCTAATCTATTAGCTCCTTACTGAACTGAAGATAAATACAGAGGAAAGTCAGTACTTTGGGGTTGAAAACAGAACAGGTGGCTGCCTATAATTTCATAATTTCAATCTAGTATAATAATAAAGGATTCAGTTCAGTTCAGTTTAGTTGCTCAGTAGTGTCCAACTCTTTGTGACCCCATGGACTGCAGCACACCAGGCTTTCCTGTACATCAACTCCCAGAGCTTGCTCAAACTCACATCCATCAAGTCGGTGATACCATCCAACCATTTCATCATCTGTCGTCCCCTTCTCCTCCTGCCTTCAATCTTTCCCAGCATTAGGGTCTTTTTAAATGAGTTAGTTCTTCACATCAGGTGGCCAAAGTATTGGAGTTTCAGCTTCAGCATCAGTCCTTCCAATGAATATTTAGGACTGATTTCCTTTAAGATAGACTGGTTGGATCTTGCAGTCCAACGGACTCTCAAGTCTTCACCAACACTACAGTTCAAAAGCATCAGTTCTTTGTCACTCAGATTTCTTTCTAGTCCAACTCTCACATCCATACATGACTACTGGAAAAACCATAGCTTTGACTGGATGGATCTTTGTTGGCAAAGTACTGTCTCTGCTTTTTAATATGCTGTCTAGGTTGGTCATAGCTTTTCTTCCAAGGAGCAAGCATCTTTTAATTTCATGGCTGCACTCACCATCTGCAGTAATTTTGGAGCCCCCTAAAATAAAGTCTGTCACTGTTTCCATTGTTTCCCCATCTATTTGCCATGAAGTGATGGGACCAGATGCCATGATCTTAGTTTTCTGAATGTTGAGCTTTAAGCCAACTTTTTCACCCTCCTCTTTCACTTTTATCAATAGGCTCTTTAGTTCTTCTTCACTTTCTGTCATAAGGGTGGTGTCATCTGTGTATCTGAGGTTATTGATATTTCTCCTGGCAATCTTGATTCCAGCTTGTGCTTCATCCAGCCCAGTATTTCACATGATGTACTCTCGTATAAGTTAAACAAGCAGGGTGACAATATACAGCCTTGGCATATGCCTTTCCCAAATTGGAACCAGTCTATTGTTCCATATCCATTTCTAACTGTTGCTTCTTGACCTGCATACAAATTTCTCAGGAGGCAGGTAAGGTAGTCTGGTATTCCCACCTCTTTAAGAATCTTCCGTAGTCTGTTGTCATCCACACAGTCAAAGGCTTTGGTGTAGTCAATAAAGCAGAAGTAGACGTTTTTCTGGAATTCTCTTGCTTTTTCGATGATCCAACGAATGTTGGCAATTTTATATTTGCTTCCTCTGCCTTTTCTAAATCCAGTTTGAACATATGGAAGTTCATGGTTCATGTACTGTTGAAGCCTGACTTGAAGAATTTTGAGCATTACTTTGTCAGCGTGTGAGATGAGAGCAATTGTGCGGTAATCTGAACATTCTCTGGCATTGTCCTTCTTTGGGATTGTAATGAAAACTGACCTTTTCCAGTCGTGTGACCACTGCTGAGTTTTCCAAATTTGCTGGCATATTGAGTGCAGCATTTTAACAGCATCATCTTTTAGAATTTGAAATAGCTCAGCTGGAATTCCATCACCTCCACTAGCTTTGTTTGTAGTGATGCTTCCTAAGATCCACTTCACTTTGCATTCCAAGATGTCTGGCTCTAGGCGAGTGATCACACCATCATGATTATCTGGGTCATGAAGATCTTTTTTGTAGAGTTCTTCTGTGTATTCTTGCCACCTCTTCTTAATATCTTCAGCTTCTGTTAGGTCCATATTTCTGTCCTTTATTGTTCTCATCTTTGCATGAAATGTTCCCCTGGTATCTCTAATTTTCCTGAAGAGATCTCCAGTCTTTCCCATTCTATTGTTTTCCTCTACGTCTTTGCATTGATCACTGAGGAAGGCTTTCTTATCTCCTGTGCTATTCTTTGGAACTCTGCATTCAAATGGGTATATCTTTCCTTTTCTCCTTTGCCTTTTGCTTCTCTTCTTTTCTCATCTGTTTGTCAGGTCTCCTCAGACAACCATTTTCCCTTTTTGCATTTCTTTTTCTTGGGGATGGTCTTGTTCACTGTCTCCTGTACAATGTCATGAACCTCCGTCCACAGTTCTTCAGGCACTCTTGTCTATCATATCTAATCCCTTGAATCTATTTCTCACTTCCACTGTATAACTGTAAAGCATTTGATTTAGGTCATACCTGAATGGTCCTAGTGGTCTTCCCTACTTTCTTCAATATAGGAGTATCTCATTTGATTCTCTCAGTGGCTTGAGGCAAGGAGTCTATATCACCATTCTACAGATTAGGAAACTGGGGTTTTGAAAGCTTCAGTGATTCATTCAAAGACACAAAGCTAGTGAGTTACAGCGACTCAAAATCAGGTTTGAGTTTAAAACCAGAATTTATGCTTACAAACTTCTTGAATATATTTAATTTTCAATAAATGCTAGATGTTGGAAGTGTCTCTGAAAGTATAATAGAACATTGCCACACCCACAAGTAAAGGTGATAAGGAACACCCGGATCGTTAGAAGTTCAAAAGTCCACATCTGTATATCCTATAATTTGATGTTCAGAAATGACAGCTTAGTAGAGACATATGTATTTTCTGTTCTGTGGGATCCTTCAAAGGGGTACCAACTTTCCTTGCTTCATGACTATATTTAAGTACTTGCAGGCTTTTGTGTGTTGGTTTTTTCACCAAAGAGTAATATGGTCAGAAAAGTGAAGGACACAGATGTGTCTACTAAGATGTTCCTTTGTGGGCATAAGAAGCTAGATTAGACAACTCCAAGAATCTGTGTCACGTAGTGTATGCGCTATAGATGTCAGAGTGTGTCTGAGTTGGAAAACATGGTTCTGAACAGAAGAGACAACTATAGGGGGAAAATGTCCTATTCCATATTTAACAAAAGGGCACTGACTCCAAAACATCAGAGTTTATCAAAAGGACTCTATTCCCACCCAAGAATGGTCAACTCTTAACCAAAGGGAACTGGGAGGAGACAACCTAGTGCCTGTCTTCCTTCCCTAAGCTGCTGAGAAGCAGCGTTCAAAATGGTGAACCTGCATTGTCTCCTCCTGGATTACATTTCAGTACAGGCTTTCAAATCCCAGAAGCGTTTTGGGATATCGAGAGACAACATGATGGTATGGAAAGAATACAGGCTTTGGGATCAGAGAGCCCTGAGGTTGAATTCTGGCTCTACTTATTAGCTGGGTAACCAAGGGTAAGGTGCTTCATTTTATATTTCCTTTTCCATAAAACAGGGGATAATACTACCTTTCAGTAAAAATACTTGGGGTTGCAGAGAGCACCTTGTAGGAGTTATGCCACAGGTTTTACTATTTATTTTCCTGACTTGTCAGGTAATTAGGTAAAGTGTGCATATAGAATGACTATACAGAATTGAGGGCAACTATAGCATAAATTATGATTTTTGATTTAAGTGGGCCTGTGCTGGAGCATGACTACTAAAGGTCATGGGCTGTATTTGTGCCATTGTTTCCTGTATTATAGTTCCAAGTACACAGAAGACACAACTGGACCTACAAGTTTCCCAAATCTCTAATATTCTAAGGTGTTTTATAAAGGGGCTTTTCAGCACCTGGAAACCTTTTATTCTCTTGGCAGAAATACATACAGGCCATAGCTCATTCTAGAGCTCCAATTCAAATAATTTCTAACTTTTCCATCATAGGATGCCATGGGGAAGGAGTCATGTTCAGTTTTCAATTACCTTCTTCAGCAGACTAGGTAAATCATTCAGACAGCCCTTGAGAGGTTATATATCCAATTTTATGCCCAATATGTGTATGAATAAGCAATAGAACCAAATCCTCTTAAGTGCGAAACAAGAGATGACCCATAGTAGAAACATACTATTAGTTCATGTAGAAAGGTTGTTTCTCCAGATGGTCAGATTCACCAAAGACATCTCATTCTTGCCTGACAGTTGTCTTTCTCACATGGGCCATGCGGAACTAAAGAAATAGCCTCAACAAAATTTGCCATTTTCTCTCTGGAGGGATTAGATCACATTGGAATGTAAATCTGCAGTTGCCACCTGCCTAGGTTCTCCAACTGTTCCGAGGAACATTAGCTCTGTAAGTTGTTAAAAGACATTTTAGGGCAAGTCAAGTTTGGGAATTTTATCACTCTCTTGGAGATTAATAATGCACATTAGCATATTAAAAAGTTGGCAGGAGTAGTGCCGCAGGAAGAAATTCTGTATAACTTGGCATTTTCCAAACTTATTTGAACCATGGAACACTTTTTTGGGGTTTTGTTTTAAACGCACAGAACCATTAACATATTGCAGTATATAATGTTCTTCACAATGCTGTTTGGGAAATTCTGTGCTAAATTATGTCTAAAGACAGGTTTGCAAGCTCTAAAATAGCCAAGGAAGAGACAGTGCCAGGGCCTCTAAAAGGTGCCAATTTCTGAAGGTCCTAACCTTTTAGGAAAAAATGAAGACAGCTGAGACTGAGAAAAGCAGGCAGACAAAGGTACTCATATGTCCACCCAAAGGTACTCTTCCCCCACCTCCCATAGAGATCAGAGGCTCTAATTCGCATCTATCACAACTTGAACAACTTGTATCCTCTTCTTTCTCCCCTGATAGATTGTGAGTTTCTTGAGAGCAGAACCCTGTGCCCAGCACAATGCCTATGCTGCTTAGCTGAATGAATGCATGAACTATGCTAAATCTGGTTATATCATCAACCTCATAATGGAAGCAGCAGGCATTTACTCAACATTCACCGCATGATAGGCACAAGGTTAAGTGCTGTATGTAGATAATTTATCCTCAGAACAATCCTGTGAGGTGGATCTAGTTATCCTGATTTTAAAAACACAGAAACTAAATTTAGAAATTGCCCAAAGATACTTGGCTAGTCAGGCTTCCCAGGTGGCTCAGTGGTAAAGAATCCACCTGCCAATGCAGGAGATGCAGGAAATGGGGGTTCGATCCCTGGTTGGGAAGATCCCCTGGAGGAGAAAATGGCAACCCACTCCAGGATTCTTGCCTGGAAAATCCCATGGACAGAGGAGCCTGGAAGGCTACAGTCCATGGGGGTCACAAAAAGTTGTATGTGACTAAGCAGGCACACACACATACACTGAACTAGTCAACGATGGAGCCCAGATTAAAATCCAGGGTTGTGTTGTTAACCATTGTATTTTTCTTCCTCTCTTCTAAGATTTATCTCAGCAGTGAAATCTCATGATCCTGTGGAAGCAGAATTGGTATAGAGCTCAAATCCATGGAAAAATCACCAGTCTGACTATCAGGCTAAGGAAGGTTTAAAAGGGGAGAGTGCAAGGAGAGCCTCTAAAAGATAGGCACATTCGGCAAAGAGAAGGAACTTGGAATGGTAGCCAAGCACATGCTAGTCTCTCCACGTGCAGTGTATGTCAAGTCTAAAACACAGGGCTTACAGAAAACAGTGAATTCATGACATGGATTTGTTCTCTGGGTCTACTGTCAAAAGTGAGGGGTTACTGGCTTGAGATCCTATGTCTTGTTCACATCTATCAAGATAGTCACTCATTCACCTATTAGTTGATCAAATATTTACAGAAGGTCTACTATATCTTAGCTATTGTCCTAGGCACAGGAAATATACCCAGGAACAAGACAGATAAGCATTCTAGTAAATAGGGACAGATAATAAACACACATAAATATACAAGAAAATGCCAGGTAGTGATAAATGCTATGATACAGGCTGATGGAGCTACCTAGGAAGTGATTTATGACACCTCAGTTACAAGGAGCCAAACACACTGAAGTCCCGGGAAAGGGCACTTGAGGTGAAGGAACAGCCACAACAAGGGGTTTCAGGTGGGAAGGAACTTCATGTATCTAGAAAATAAAAGAAGGACATGCAGAGTGGAGTGAGCTGGTAAGAAAGTGATGCTCGTTTTACTCAAGAGTATGTGAGAGCCATGCCACATGCAGCCCTGTAAGCCCAGGCAGAGAGGCTAGAAGTAGAGTGGGCTAGACGGAGATACAAAGTCAGATTGGGGATTTCTGGAAGGACAGACACAGATTCATTGAAAAAATAAATATGCAGATGAGTGAGTAGGGAATCAAGGATAATGCTTACTTTTGTTTTGTTTGTTTACCTCAGGTAAGTGTTTACTGAAAGCCTACTGTCAATGTACAAAACATCACAGATAGTAATCTCTACTCTACTGATTACCCGTATTTGTGAAAATTCAAGCCCATGTCTATAATTTATGGATAGGAATTGATGATAAGAGTGAAATTAGAAGATTTTAGGTTAAAAATTACAAAAGCTATAGTTAATGTAGTTAGTTTTATACAATTTATACTGAGTAGTCAGGGAAGGGCTCTTTGAAGAAGTAGAAGTTAGCCAGGGAAAGAAAGACCATAATTAGGTTTCTTTAAAAAATTCAGTTTTAGGGACTCGCCTGGTGGTCCAGTGGCTAAGACTCTGAGCTCTCAATGCTGAGACCCTGGGTTTGATCCCTGGTTGGGGAACTAGATCCTACATGCCACAACTAAGACCCTGCACAGCCAAATAAATGAAAAAAAAAAATTCAGTTTTAAATAGACAATACAAATATTCCCACAGTAAATTAAATTTATTTTTTGTTTCTACTTTTGCTTTACTTTGTGGACTACATATGAGTGATATTTAGTTCTTGGTTGTTATAGTGAGTTGAATGTTGGCCCAAGAGATATGTCTACATCTTAGGCCCTGGAACTTATGAATGTGACTTTGTTTGGAAGAAGGGTCTTTGCAGATGTAATTAAGAATCCTGAGATGATTCAGGTGGGCCCTAAGTCCAATGACAAGTGTTCTTACAAGAGATAAACAGAAGACAGACACGCAGGGAGAAGGGGGAGGGGAGGCCATGTGAAGACAGAAGCATGACTGGAGTTATGGAGCCACAAGCTCCATAGGAGTGACTAAGCCACCAGAGGCTGGAAGAGGCAAGGAGGACTTTTCCCTAGCGCCTTCAGAGGGAATATGGCCCTGCCAACACCTTCATTTCAAATTTGTGGCCTTCAGAGCTGTGAAATAAATTTCTGTTGTTTCAGATCACCATGTTTGTGGTAATTTGTTATGGCAGCACTAGGAAATGAACATACTTGGCTTTTCCCTCTTAGCATGAATCTAGGCCAGTTTCCCCTAGATAGATATCTCTCTTTTACATTCAGGGAATCCAAAGTTATACAGATGAAACAAACTAAGAAGTCAAAATAAATGCCAAACATCATCTATCTCAAAGCCAAACATATTTTTGGATATCAGATATGACTATAAAATTTGTACTGCTGTCTCTATTAGCAAGGATAATGAGGCGTAAACTCTACGGAGAGACTAAACATCGCAGGAGATGGTTTGAAGTTATTTGAAAGAAACACTATCCTTTTTTTTTAACCACTAGGTTACACTTTCCTTTGCTATTGTTACCCTGAATCATTCTATTTTGTGCATCCTATAATTTTAACACAGATAGTGATTCATCCTATATAATTGTTCCTGAGGGCAAATCTATGATCTTTAGTTAGACTTTTCAAAAAACGGTATGCAAATATAAAGACGAGCTTACTTATTTTATTTAATAATAAGTGATGACTTCAAATCTTTTATGTTGGACTTACAGATGCTGTCAGATCTATTCTGTGAAACAAAGCAATATAACCAAAGCTATTCTACAAAAATGACCCTGTGGTATTATACAAATACATGCATAACCTTCATGATTTCATTGATTTTTTCCAAAGGTTTTCACAAAGGTCAGAAGAGGGATTATTTTAAACAAACAAAATTATATAAGTAAACAAGCAAGGAGACTAATGTTCTTTTAAAAAGCTATGTGGATCAAGAAAATGAAATAAAAGGCATCCCTGTCGGGAAGGAAGAAGTAAAATTATTTCTATTTGCAGGTTGCATGAACTTATATTAGAAAATCTTAAGAAACCCACCAAAAAGTGTTGAATAAGCAAGACTGTGTTTATAAAACCCGAGTCAATGCTTTGGAGAAATTTAAAAATCACAAATTGCAGTACTCAATGGTGAAATAAAAACATTGTCAGATAAACCAAAAACTAAGAGAATCACTGCCAGCAGATATGTACCATAAAGAATGATAAACGAAGTTTTTCAAACTGATAGTGATATCAGATAAAAATTTAGATATTCAGGAACAAATGAAAAACACTCATACTGCTAAGTATGAGTAAATGTGGTTAAGTATAAAAATTTTTTGTTAATTTACTAAAAGTATAATTGTTGAAAACAAAAATCCTAACATTATATGATAGTGATTATAACATATATGGATGAAATATAATATGGCAACTATAGTATAAAAGATGGGGGTGACAGTAAATGGAACTATATGAAATCAAGGTTCTTACAATCAACTTGAAGTGGTACAATATTAACTTTAAGTAACCCATGAAAAATTACAATTTCTAGAGAAAATCACTACAATATAAAATGCAAAAAGGCAGAGCTAAAAGGCCACTAGACCCAACCCTGTGTCTAGAAGAGATGAACCATAAATACATAGACAGGTTTAACACAAAAAAAGAGAGGAGACAAACCATGCAAAGAGTAACTACCCAAAGATTTGTGCTGTGCTGTGCTTAGTTGCTCAGTCGTGTCCAACTCTTTGCAACCCCATGGACTGGAACCTGCTAGGCTCCTCTGTCCGTGGGGATTCTCCAGGCAAGAATACTAGAGAGGGTTGCCATGCCCTCCTCCAGGAAAATTTCTCAACCCAGGGATCGAACCCAGGTCTCCCGCATTGCAGGCAGATTCTTTATCGTCTGAGCTACCAGCGAAGCCCAAGAATACTGCAGTGGGTCTTTTCCAGGGGATCTTCCCGACCCAGAAATTGAACTGGGGTCTCCAGCACTGCAGGCAGATTCTGTACCAGCTGAGCTACCAAGGAAGCCCACCCAAAGAGCTAGAGTAGTTAAGTCAATACCAGACAAAACAGACTTCAAGAAAAGGTGTATTACTAGACATAAAGAGGGAATGTTTCATAATGATAAAATTGCTAATTCATCAGGAAAACACAATAATCATAATCATTAAATATGTATGTACTTAACACTAGAGCTCAAAATTCATGAAGTAAAGACTGACACCATTTAAAGGGAAAAACAGACAAAGTCACACATCATATTTGGAGATTTTAACATGTCAGTCTCACTAAGAGCAGTGGGCTTCCCTTGTAGCTCAGTTGGTAAAGAATCTGCCTGCAGTGCAGGACACCCGGGTTCGATTCCTGGGTCAGGAAGATCCCCTGGAGAAGGAAATGGCAATCCACTCCAGTATTCTTGCCTGGAGAATCCCATGGACAGAGGAGCCTGGCAGGCTACAGTCACAAAAGTCAGACATGAGACAAAAGTCAGACATGACTTAGTGACTAAACTACTACTACTACTAACTAAAAGCAACTAGACAAAAAAATCAGTTAGGACATATAAGATCTGAACACTATCGACACACTTTGACCTGACATTTTTGTAACGTTACATTCAAAAGAATGCACATTCTTCTCCAATATATATGAAACATTCATCAAAACAAAACTGACCAAATTCTGGGTGATAAAACAAGTTCTCAGTCCATTTTAGTGAACTGAAATTTTATACAGTGTATATTCTGACCACAATAGAATTAAATTAGAAATAAAAAACAAGAGTATATCTAGAAAAATAAAATATTTGGAAATGAAAAACAACCTATCTTTAAATAATATGTAATCCACCACAGAAATCATGCAGAAAATCATAAAATATTTCGAACAGAATGATGATGAAAATACAACATATCAAAATTTGTGGGATATAGATAAAGCAATGTTTAGAACGAAATTTATAGCCTCCAAAGATTATCTTAGAAAAAACAGGTAAAGTTCCATGCTAAGAAGCTAAAAAATGAAAAAGCAGAGTAGGCTTACTGAAAAATAAGTGGAAGGAAGGAAATAATAAAGATATGAGAAGAAATAATGCAAAAGAAAAAATCAGAAATTAATAAAGTAAAAAACTGATCCTTTGAAAAACTTAAATTGCTAACCCTCTAGGTAGATTAAATAAGAAAAAAAAAAAAGGAGAAAGAAGATATAATTCACCAATGTTAGAAATAAACGCTAGATTTCAGATTTTATAGATATCAAAAGGATAATGATAGAATATTATGAACAGCTTTAGGTAAATAAATTAAATAACATACAAAATGGGCAAACTTCTAAAAAAAGACAACTTATTAAAATTCACACAAGATAAAATAAACTCTGAATGCCTATGTATTTATTTTAAAAATTATCAAAATTCCCCACAAAGAAAACTGTAGACCCAGATAGTTTCATTGGTGAATTTTATCAAAAAATTCAAAATGAAAGAACAGTGTATATATATATATTTACATACACACACATATATACATATACAAATTCTTACTGAAAATAAAGAAGAAAAAACTTCCCAACTCATTTTATGAGGATGTATAGTCTATTATAAAAATCTGAAAAGATATTACAAAAAAGGAAATTACAGATCAATATTCCTCAATATTTAACAAAATGTTAGAAATAAACTTAGCAATATATAAAAAGCCTAATACATAATCATCAAGTTGGGTTTATTTCAGGACAATAAGGGATAATCAATGTAACTACCATATTAAGAAAATAAAGGAGAAAAGCCATATAATCATTCCTCTCTATATATACAGAAAAGTTTTTGACAAAATTCAACAGTCATTGATGACAAAATCTTTTTTTTTTTTTAATTACAAAGAAAAAGGAATTTCCGTAATCTGGTAATGGGCACCTATGAACAGTCTAATCTAATATCCATCTTAATTTAAAGTATTGATTTTCCCCCCTAAAATTAGGAAGAAGCCGAGGATACCCACACTCATCACCTGCATTCAACATTGTACTGGTGGTTAAAGCAAGTGCAGTAAGGCAAGGAAAATAAAGGAATAAATATAAAAAAAGAAGTGAAACTATCTCTGTTTGCAGATGACATTACTACTTACACAGAAAACCTAGTGAATTCACAGATTACCTAGAAGAATAAGCAAATTTAGCAGGACTACAGAATACAGTATCAATAAACACAAATCAATTATATTTTATAATAGCAAATAAATGGAAATGAAATAAAAATTCAATTTTAATCACATTAAGACCATAAAATATGCATAAATTTTTAAAAATTATGTGTAAGACCTCTATATTTAAAACTACAAACCACTGATGACAGAAATAAGACCTATAAAGATGGAGAGTGATAACATGCTCATGAACTAGAAGACTCATATTTCACTAGGATGTCAATTCTCCCCAAATTAATGTATATTTTCGATGTTATTGTAATCACAATCCTACCTCTTTTTCATGGAGAAAGTGACAAACTGATGTTAAAATTTATATGGAAATAAAAGGACCTAAAACAGCTAAAGCAATTTTGAAAAAGAAGAATCCAGTTGGGAGAATCTATAATACATGACACTTCAAGAATTTCTATAAGGCTGCTATAAGGTAATCAAGACAGTGAGTATGGGTATAAAGTGAAAGTGAAAGTCGCTTAGTCGTGTCCGACTCTTTGCGACTCCATGCTCTACAAAGTCCATGGAATTCTCCAGGCCAGAATAATGGAGTGAGTAGCCTTTCCCTTCTCCAGGGTATCTTCCCAACCCAGGGATCAAATCCATGTCTCATTGCGGGTGGACTCTTTAGCGGCTAAACCATAAGGGAAGTTCAAGAATACTGGAGTGGGTAGCCTATCCCTTCTCCAGCAGATCTTCCAAACCCAGGAATTGAACCGGGGTCTTCTGCATTGCAGGCGGATTCTTTACCAACTGAGTTATCAGGGAAGCCCATGGGTATAAAGATAGATGTATAGATCTCCACTTAAAAGATCATCTGATTTTTTATAAAGGTGCCAAAACAAACTAATGGAGGGTTTTTTCAACAAATAGTGCTGGTACAATTGAATATCCATGTGGAAAAAAAGAATCTTGACTTTTATTTCACACCATATTTAGAAATTATGGATTACATATAAATACAAGAGTTAAAACACTAAAGCTTCTAGGAGAAAATATAGGAGAATATCTTAACAGTTTGGTGGGCTTCCCAGGTGGCGCTAGTGGTAAAGAATGCCTGCCTATGCAGGAGACACAAGGGACTCAGGTCTGATTCTTGGGTTGGGAAGATGCCCTGGAGTAGGAAATGGCACCCTACTCCAGTATTCTTGCCTGGAAAATTCCATGGGCAGAGGAGTCTGGAGGGTTACCGCCCATGGGGCCGCAAAGAGTCGGACGCAAGTGAGCAATTGAGCACAAAGGTTTATTGGGATGAGAAAGTAATAACCAAAAAATTTTGATAAATTAAACTTTATTAAAAAGAAGAATTTCCACTACTCAAAAGACCTCATGAAAAAGTGAACAGGCAAGCCAAGACTAGGAAACTATTCACAAAGTATATATATCTGATATAGGATTTGTATTAGAATACAACAAGAACTTCCACAATTCAATAAGACAAGCAACCTTATAAAAATGGGCAAAAGATCTGAACAGACACTTCACCAAAGAAGGTACCTGAATGATGAGAACACAAAAAGCTGCTCAATAGCAGAAGTCATCAGGGAAGTACAAATTAAAAACACAATGAGACACTTTAATGTACATTCCAGAGTCACAAAAATAAAAGTGAAAGATTGTGAAAAAGTGTCTGAAAGTTTTTTTTTTTTTTAATAAAAGAAATACTCACCTTTCTCTGGACTCAGCAATATACTCCTAGGTATTTATCCAAGAAAAATGAAAATACGTATCCTCAAAAAGACTAACACAAGAATGTTCATAGTGGCTTCAAGATTCAAGATAGCCAATAACTGTTAACAGCTAAGGTCCCCAACAGAAGAAAGGACAAACACATTTTGGAGTAGTCATACAATAGATAACTATTCATAAAAAAGAAACAAAACATACTACTGTATGCATAACAACATGGGTGGATCTCAAAAACAGGCTGGAGAAGCTGAGTGTTCATGGTATAATTCCATTTGTATGAAGTTCTAGAACAAACAAAATTAATCTATGGTGGAAAAACATACAGAATTAAGGTTGCCTCTGGATAACTAGGGGCAGAAATTAACTGCAAAAGGGCACAAGGGAACTGTAAACAACTACTGAACTTCAGTTAATATTCATGCTGAGGTACTTGGGAGTGAAGTACACTTATGTTTCTAACGTACTTTGAATGCATCAAAAAAAAATGAGGGACTGATAAAGAGAAGGATGAATATATGCACAGATATCAGAGAAATATAGCAAAATGTTAATTAAGCTGGATATATGGATGTTCTCTGAATAATTGTTGTGTATGTTTGAAATTTTTCATAATATTGCGAAAAACTGCTTGCAATTGCTCTGCTCTCTCCCATTGCCTATACAAACTGGAGCTGAATTTGTATGAAGCAAGCCAATGGAGGTGCTATTCTGAGTCATGATTTTATCTTTAAAGAAAAACACAAAAACTAACACGAAAAAGAAACCAAACTATTCCTTCCCAACAAAGAATGAATTAAAATGAACAGCAACTTTAGCTTCACATTATATGTGTCACAACTCTGGCTCTGATAAGAGAACTTCCAAATTCCATGCATTGTGCCTCAGCTTAGATGTGTTTCCAAGACTAATCATTTAAAGATGGGCATCTGTCTTGACTATAGCGTTTAGCTCAAGAAAATGTATTTGCTGAACTTGGCCTCTCAGGGTGAAATGCAAGGCCCATGCAAAGTCAACATGATAAAGCAAATCAAAAACAATGTCAAGAAAAATTCAGGTATTTCTGTTAAGGAAGGGTAGTCACCTAATGGATTACAGATTCACTGTTTACAGCTTCTAAAAAACACTTTTGGATTTCATTACCTTTATCAAGAGATGCCCCAGCCATGTGATAAAAGCTCAACGCAGTGTCTACATCATTAATATTCTTTAGGAAAGTAAAGAAGTTCTCCACTTCCTGAAATGTCAGCCCCTGAAAGGAGAAAAAACAGTAAGGTAAGGCAGGAACCTGTGCAAAAAGCAGCATAAAATGCAGAAGACTAGGCATATACCCATGCCTATAAATCAGAAATTTATGCTATGTCTGGAACAGAGACTCAACAAATTACTCAAGGAATGTCAAATTTACAAACAACAGGGGAACAAAATTTTGGAATTTTACCCTAAGAAAGGCATGCTAGCTAATTGCTTTCCCCTCATATGTAAAATCTGACATGAAGCTGTTTCCAGTGGTGGCTGGATATCTTTAATCAAAATATTTCTAACTATATCCTCCAATTAGCCACAGTATTTGTTGTGGCACTCCCTAAATGAGCTGTAGCCACTTGATTTGTTATACATCTTAACAAATAAGACCCATTAGAACTTTCATTTTAATAATCTACTCAATAGGCCAGTCAAGCTTTTTTGAGGCTTAAGCTAATTAAAGAATCACCAAAGTCAGTGATATACATGGGAATAGTTTCAGAATTTAGCAGAACCCAAGCAACTGGGAAAGCTGTTCATTATACCAATTTAAAAGCTACTAACGAAGCAACGAAGCAATTGGCCATGTAACTTTAATTTGATGAAATTTCTGTGAATGAGGAAATTCTTTTCAAAAGCTAGTCAAAGATTTGCTGATCTTTAATTCTACCTTTTATGATGGCTCAAGAGAGTAGCTGGATAAAGAGAGATTAGAGGGAGGAAGATCTGTCCTATTTGCCTGCTTCCCATTTCTCACACATCATGCTGGGATGGAAATGAATACAATTTCAAAGAAGTGAGTAACACTGGCAAGACACTGAGGTTAATGCATTTTAATGAAGCATCAGGTCCTTAATGGACTACAGATGTTGACAGGCTTCTACCCAGCACTACTCCTCTTCTGATTTCCATTTCCCCAAACTATAGAGCCTGGGCTTCCCATGTGGCACTATGGTAAACAATCTACTTGCCAGGAGACATAGGCGATATGGACTCTATCCCTCGGTTGGGAAGATCCCCTGGAGTAGGAAAAGGCAACTCGCCCTAATATTCTTGCCTGGAAAATTCCTTGGGCAGAGGAGCCAGGTGGGCTACAGTCCATGGAGTTGCACAGAGTCGGACATGACTAAGCATGCACACAAACTACAGAGTCTAGGAATTTATATCTGTAACTCAGTAAAAAGGAAACCTTAATATAGACTATAGTACTTTCTTGGTACTGTAGTACCAGGAAACTGGCCAATGATATCTTTATTTTATCAATCTAACTAAGAGCTAAAATACTGTATGATTATGTCATATGATCTTTTTAGTTTTTCCCCTTCAGTTCAGTTCAGTTCAGTCGCTCAGTCATGTCTGACTCTGCCACAAGAAGGACAGCAGCACACCAGGCATCCCTGTCCATCACCAACTCCCAGAGCTTGCTCAAACTCAAGTCCAACGAGTTGGTGATGCCATCCAACCATCTCATCACCTGTCGTCCCCTTTTCCTCCTGCCTTCAATATTTCCCAGCATCAGGGTCTTTTCTAAGAAGTCAGTTTTTCATATCAGGTGCTCAAAGTACTGGAGCTTCAGCATCAGTCCTTCCAGTGAACATTCAGGACTGATGTCCTTTAGGATCGACTGGTTGGATCCCCTTGCAGTCCAAGGGACTCTCAAGAGTCTTCTCCAACACCACAGTGCAAAAGCATCAATTCTTTGGCACTTGGCTTTCTTTTATGGTCCAACTCTCACACCCATACATGACTACTGGAAAAACCACAGCTTTGACTAGACGGACGTTTCTTGGCAAAGTGTCTCTGCTGTCTAGCTAGGTTAGTCATAGCTTTTCTTCCAAGGAGCAATCCTTTTAATTTCATGGCTGCAGTCACCTCTTTTGGGGCCCAAGAAAATAAAGTCTCACTGTTGCCATTGCTTCCCATCTATTTGCCATGAACTGATGGGACCCGATGCCATGATCTTAGTTTTTTGAATGCTGAGTTTTAAGCCAGTTTTTTTCACTCTCCTCTTTCACTTTCATCGAGGCTCTTAGTTCCTTTTCGCTTTCTGCCATTAGAGTGATGTCATCTGCATATCTGAGGTTATTGATATTTCTGCTGGCAATCTTGATTCCAGTTTGTGCTTCATCCAGGCTGGCATTTTGCATGATGCCACAGGGTGACAATATACAGCTTTGATGTACTCCTTTCCCAATATGGAACCAATCCATTGTCCCATGTCTGGTTCTAACTGTTGCTTCTTGACCTGTGTACAGATTTCTCAGGAGGTAGGTAAGGCAGTCTGGTATTTCTATTTCTTTAAGAATTTTCCAGTTTGTTGTGATCCACACAGTCAAAGGCTTTAGTGTAGTCAATGAAGCAGATGTAGATGTTTTTCTGGAACTCTCTTGCTTTTTCTATGATCCAACAGATGTTGGCAATTTGATCTCTAGTTCCTCTGCCTTTTCTAAATCCAGCTTGAACATCTTAAGTTCTTGGTTCATATACTGTTGAAGCCTAGCATGGAGAATTTTGAGCATTATTTTGCTAGCATGTGAGATGAGTGCAATTGTGCAGTAGTTTGGACATTCTTTGGCATTGCCTTTCTTTGGGATTGTAATGAAAACTGACCTTTTCCAGTCCTGTGGCCACTTCTGCACTTTCCAAATTTGCTGGCACATTGAGTGCAGCACTTTAAAGCACCATTTTTAGGATTTGAAATAGCTAAGCTGGAATTCCATCACCTCCACTAGCTTTGTTCATAGTGATGCTATTAAGGCCCACTTGACTTTGCACTCCAGGATGTCTGGTTCTATGTGAGTGATCACACCATTGTGGTTATCTGGGTCATGAAGATCTTTTTCGTATAGTTCTTCCATGTATTCTTGCCACCTCTTCTTAATGTCTTCAGCTTCTGTTAGGTCCATACTGTTTCTGTTCTTTATTGTGCCCATCTTTGCAAGAAATATTCCCTTGGTTTTTCCCCTTAGAATCACAGAATTTAAACATTTTAAAATTGTGGAATATGAGGATCAAATAGAAAGGTGTGTAAAACATAAACGTACAAATGAACAAACTCTGTAAAATGAAGTTTTACACCCATAAAAACTCAATTCAGGTCAAGAAGCAGACTACTGTCAGCATCCCAGGAGCTTCTCTCCCATTCCCCAATAATGGCCCTTTACGGTCATGAGCCTCTTCTCTGTGATAAAAATCATTCTGAATTTTAGGAGATTCATTTCTTTGCTTTTCATAAAAAATAGCTCTTCTATCTATTTGCGTATCCTTTAACATATGTTTAAGGAGTTTAAGTATATCTACTTTTGAATTTTATTAATGGAACCATGCAGTATGCATTCTATTGTATATGGTTTCTGTCTCTAAAAAGAAATATATATATATATATTTGGCCGCACCACATGGCATGTAGGATCCTAGTTCCCTGACTAGGCATTGAACCGGCATCCCCTGCACTAGAAGCATGGAGGCAAGCAATGGACTGCCAGGGAAGTCTCCGGCTTCTGTCTTTAAGATTTTTTGATGTTTTTGTGTATGTCTGTAGTTCATTCACTTTTATTGCTGTAAGTATTCCATTGTGTGACTATTCTATTTGGGCTATTTCCAGTTTTTGGAAATTGTGAACAGTGGTCCATCTATATTTAAGAATTCATTCAAACATTTATGGAGCAGCTAGTATGTTCCAAGTTACATAACTTTTGGTGGTGAACTGGAAGGCCTGTATTAAATAATTTCCTCTCAACTTGAGGTCATTCTCATGGTCTTGACTTACAGTACCCAGAGGTAGAGCTCATTCCTTGTAAAAATGCTACAATATGCTAACTAATGCAAGCACTAGGTTATAACATAATATGAGGAGAATTCCACTGGATCAGAAGCACAGATTTTATATCATCTGCTCATGAATGGATACACTAATACCATCTTCTCTTTCCATCAAAAGACAATAATGGAAGAGTATTCAGCCTTTAAAAGAAAAGAAGTTCTGATACATGCTACAAGGACAAACTCTGAACACACTATGTCAAGGGAAATAATACAGTTACCAAAGCACAAATACTGTATGATTCCACTTATATGAATTACCTAGAGTAGTTAAATTCCTAGAGACAGGAAGTAGAATGGTGGTTTCCAGGAGTAGGGAGGGGGATAATGAGGAATTATTGTTTGATAGTATGGAGTTTCAGTTTGGGAAGATGAAAAAGCTCTGCAGATGAATGATGATTTTGGTTGCACAGCAGTATGAATGTACTTAGTACCATTAAACCATTTAAAAATGGCTAAAATGGTAAATTTTGTTCTATATTTTCAATGGTAAATTTAAAAAAAGACATGCTAAAGTTTTTCTCCTTTTTTAAATTTTAGGTTTGGATTTCCACAGGGTAGGGGAGCTTTGGTGTCTGAGTTTATGAAAGGATTTTTAAGGCTAAAAGGTTAACATAAATTCCTAAAACTGACGGCAACCTCTAATGTGTGTTAGTTAATTTACTGTGAAACATTAAAGACAACAGTCCTTACATTAAGAATTATTAGAGAACAGAAAAATCTAAATTGCGTGATTATTCACTTGATGACAGAAAAACAGTGAAATACAAATATTAAGCCATTATTAAATAAAAATATGCAACATTTTGTATTTTACTACATAAATATAATAAAAATTTTTATTGAGCACTTACTAACCACTTAGCACTCTGCTAGGAACAGTGAGGAAAATAAAATTGCTTTGGACATGGGTCTTGGTCTTATAGAGCTTAAAATTTTGATAGGCCTCCTTAAAGAAAAGATAATGCTATTCACAAAATTCTTATTTCTTGGTAACTACCTCAGTAAAAAGTCCAGAGATTTATTAGAATAAAGCTAGAATAAGAGTGCAACATGAAGTTTGTGGATAGAAAGTGCAAAGACAGGTTTTTTGAAAGTTGAGTCGCTCGGACTTAAAAGGCTATGGCTTAAGCACAATCTTTTGTTGGGTGACTTGAACTGCAGACATAGTAGTCAAAAGGAAATACCCTTCTCTTAGGCTTGGCATCAAAGGGATTTTGTAAAATGTATACTATGGGGGAGTAGAAGAGCAGGAGCTATTTTATTCTGTGACCAGATCTTCAACAAACCAACTGAAAGAACTTACATGACTGGGCTCTAAATGACTAAAAATAGGATATAAAATTAATAGTACTTTGACTCTAAATAGAAGTATTTCTTTATGTTGTTTTAAAATGAATTTAACATTAGAGAAGTTGTTAAACAAGCACACAGAATTGTCTTTCAAAACTAAAAGAAATTTGGTAAAATGTTCAGGAAAAACCAGAAAATCTTTATGACCTTGGGTAAGGCAGAGTTCTTAGATATGACACCAAAAACACAATCCATACACAGAAAAAAATTCGATATATTAGATTTTATCAAGGTTAAAAATTTTGTACTTCAAAATACTGAGAAAACAAATAACAGACTGGGGAAAATATTTAAAAATCATATGTGTGAAAAAGAATTTGTATCCAGAATTATATAAAGAACTCTTACAACTCAATAATGAGATAACAATAACCCAATTAAAGAAAAGATTTGAACAGACATCTCCCAAATAAGATATATAAATGGCTAAAGAGTACATGAAACAATGCTTCAGATCATCATTCATTAGAGAAATGCAAACTAAAATCACAATGAGATATCACTATATACCTATTAGGATGACTAATCAAAAAGACAGATAATAACAACTTTTAGTGAGGATATGGAGAAAATGAATTCATGCATTGCTGTGGAATGTAACACGGTACAGTCATTTGGAAAACAGTATGGCAAATTTCTTAAAAAGGAAGTTTCACAAAATTTTACTATATGACCCAGCTATCCACTCCTAGGAATCTCCTTAAGAGACATAAAAACATAGATGTACATCAAGACTTGTATGTAAATGTTTATATCAGCCTCAGTTTGCAAACAATTCAAATGTTCATCAACTGGTGATGGCAGAAACAAGGTATAAATATCTATACAGTGGAATATTATTTACTATTCAGTAATAAAAAGTTATAAACTACTAGTATGTAGTTTATACTGAATAGTAAACAGTATTTCTAAATAGTAAATAGTATTCCACTGTATGGATAGTAAATAGTCTTCCATTGTATAGAAAAGCAGAGACATTACTTTGCCAACAAAGGTCCGCCTAGTCAACGCTGTGGCGTTTCCAATAGTCATGTACAGATGTGAGAGTTGGACCATAAAGAAGGCTAAGTGCCAAAGAATTGATGCTTTTGAACTATGATGTTGGAGAAGACTCTTGAAAGTCCCTTGGACTGCAAGGAGATCAAACAATCAATCCTAAATCCTGAATATTTACTGGATGGACTGATACTGAAGCTGAAGCTCCAATACTTTGGCTACCTGATGCAAAGAGCTGACTCAATGGAAAAGACCCTGATGCTGGGAAAGACTGAAAGAAGGAGAAGGGGATGACGGAGGAACAGATGGTTGGATAGCATCACCAACTCAATGAAGATGAGTTTGAGCAGGCTCGGGGAGATGGTAAAGGACAGGGAAGCCTGGCAAGCTGTAGCTCATAGGGTCACAAAGAGGTGGACATGACTGAGTGACTGAATGACAATTCCTCTCTATGGATAGTAAATAGTATTCTATTGTATGCATGGATAAACCTAAAAATATTATAAGTAAAAGAAGCCAGACACAAGACTGCATTATTACATGAATGCATTTATACGAAATTTCAGAAAAGGCAAGTCTATAGAGACAAAAGGAAGATTTATGGTTGTGTGGGACTAGGGCGGAAATGGGTATTGACTATAAATTAGCATGTGGGCTCTTTTTTGGGGTGGTGGAAATCTTCTAAAACTAGATATTGCAGTAATGACTGCAAATTTACTAAATTTGCTAAATATCATTGATGGGTGTCACTTTACAAAAAAATCATTCATGGGTGAATTGTACCTTAATTTATATATACTTTATGATATATAAATTACACCTCAATAAAATTGTTAAAAAATAAAAGGCAGTTATAGTAGAATGAGATGAGAAGGAAGGAAAATTTGGCTTCCTCTGGAGTCAGCTGTAAAGTCAGAATCTCATATTGAGAGGCCATGGGTGGTATAGACACACTGTAATGATTCTCTTGTGTTGTCTTTTAACTAGTCATAGTGAATCCATCTGCCAGGAATCAACCCAACTGCCTGAGTCCCTCTATGGCCCATTAAAAAAAGGAATAGTCTCCTCCTCCTTTCTTATATGCTATGCTTCTCACCAACCTATTCTCTGCTCAATTTTTCTGCTTAGTTTTAAAAAATATTTACATTATTTCTATACTAGGCAATATATGTTGTACAGTACAAAGTAATTCTTCCTCTACCCTTGTCATCTAGTCTCCCACCCTCCATGTGGTCACTGTCAACAAGTGGGTACCCTTTCAGAGGTATTGTGTTTGTCTTGCTCCAACAAAGCATCTTCCCATTGCAAAGCCCAGAGGTTTCTTCAACTGGTTGGTGCCTGGCAGTAGGGGGAACTTACACCATTTCTATTAGTTACATTTCTTTAAGAATCTAAATGTCCTGAAGCATCACTTTTCTTTATATGTTCATTCCTACTGTTGACAAAAGATCAGTGACACCCAGTGTCAACTGGAAACTCCCCAACTTCTTAGTGTAGTATACAAGTTCTTCTACAATCTGGTTCCATAATTTACCTTTCTAGCTATCTCACTGGAGAAGGCAATGGCAACCCACTCCAGTACTCTTGCCTGGAAAATCCCATGGAAGGAGGAGCTTGGTAGGCTGCAGTCCATGGGGTCGCTAAAAGTCCTACACAACTGATCAACTTCACTTTCACTTTTCACTTTCATGCATTGGAGAAGGAAATGGCAACCCAGTCCAGTGTTCTTGCCTGGAGAATCCGGGGGCGGCGGAGCCTGGTGGGCTGCCTTCTATGGGGTCGCACAGAGTCGGACACAGCTGAAGTGACTTAGCAGCAGCAGCAGCAGTAGCAGCTATCTCACTAAGAGATAGGCTCCAGTCTAGTAACACTGTTTTTCTTGTTTACTCCAAACTCTTCTGCTTATTCAAATCACAGAGAATAAAGAATGACAATAAACAGATTGCTCAGTAGGATGATTATGGACTCTGGAATGAGACAGCCTGGCTTTGAATCCTAGTGCCACCTCTTAAGACACTGGGTGTTCTCAGCAAATAACAAAGGTTTGGAAAAAGTATTTTTCATTTCAAAAATGGTTATCCTACCCACCAAGCAGAATGTGATAATTAGGGAGAAGACAAATAAATGTCTTGTACATAAAAAGTACTCAGTAAACCACTAGACCATTCAGGTATGATCTAAATCAAATCCCTTAAGATTATACAGTGGAAGTGAGAAATAGATTTAAGGAACTAGATCTGATAGACAGAGTGCCTGATGAACTATGGACAGAGGTTCGTGACACTGTACAGGAGACACAGATCAAGACCATCTCCAAGAAAAAGAAATGCAAAAAAGCAAAACGGTTGTCTGAGGAGGCCTCACAAATAGCTGTGAAAAGAAGAGAAGCGAAAAGCAAAGGAGAAAAGCAAAGATATACCCATTTGAACGCAGAGTTCTAAAGAAGAGCAAGGAGAGACAAGAAAGCCTTTCTCAGTGATCAGTGCAAAGAAATAGAGGAAAATAATAGAATGCTAAAGACTAGGGATCTCTTCAAGAAAATCAGAAATACCAAGGGAACACTTCATTCAAAGATGGGCTCAATAAAGAACAGAAATGGTATGGACCTAACAGAAGCAGAAGATATTAAGAAGAGGTGGCAAGAATACACAGAAGAACTGTACAAAAAAGATCTTCACAACCCAGATTATCACGATGGTGTGATCACTCACCTAGAGCCAGACATCCTGGAATGTGAGTCAAGTGGCCTTAGGAAGCATCACTACAAACAAAGCTAGTGGAGGTGACGGAATTCCAGTTGAGCTATTTCAAATCCTGAAAGATGATGCTGTTAAAATGCTGCTCTCAATATGCCAGCAAACTTGGAAAACTCAGCAGTGGCCATAGGACTGGAAAAGGTCAGTTTTCATTCCAATCCCAAAGAAAGGCAATGCCAAAGAATGCTCAAACTACCACACAATTGTACTCATCTCACACGCTAGTAAAGTAATGCTCAGAATTCTCCAAGCCAGGCTTCAGCAATACGTGAACCATGAACTTCCAGATGGTCAAGCTGGTTTTAGAAAAGGCAGAGGAACCAGAGATCAAATTGCCAACATCCACTGGATCATTGAAAAAGCAAGCAGTTTCCAGCAAAACATCTATTTCTGCTTTATTGACTATGCTAAAGCCTTTGACTGTGTGGATCACAATAAACTGTGGAAAATTCTGAGAGAGATGGGGAATACCAGACCACCTGACCTGCCTCTTCAGAAATCTATACAGGTCAGGAAGCAACAGTTAGAACTGGACGTGGAACAACAGACTGGGTCCAAATAGGAAAAGGAATATGCCAAGGCTGCATACTGTCACCCTGCTTATTTAACTTATATGCAGAGTACATCATGAGAATTGCTGGGCTGGATGAAGCATAAGCTGGAATCAAGACTGGTGGGAGAAATATCAACAACCTCAGATATGCAGATGATACCACCCTTATGGCAGAATGTGAAGAAGAACTAAAGAGCCTGTTGATGGAAAGTGAAAGAGGAGAGTGGAAAAGTTGGCTTAAAGCTTAACATTCAGAAAACTAAGATCATGGCATCTGGTCCCATCACTTCATGGCAAATAGATGGGGAAACAGTGGAAACAGTGGCTGACTTTATTTTGGGGGTCTCCAAAATCACTGCAGATGGTGACTGCAGCTATGAAATTAAAAGACGCTTACTGCTTGGAAGGAAAGTTATGACCAACCTAGACAGCATATTAAAAAGCAGAGACATTACTTTGCCAACAAAGGTCCATCTAGTCAGGGCTATGGTTTTTCCAGTGGTCATGTATGGATGTGAGAGTTGGACTATAAAGAAAGCTGAGTGCTGAAGAATTGATGCTTTTGAACTATGGTGTTGGAGAGACTCTTGAGAGTCCCTTGGACTGCAAGGAGATCCAACCAGTTCATCCTAAAGGAAATCAGTCCTGAATGTTCATTGGAAGGGCTGATGTTGAAGCTGAAACTCCAATACTTTGGCCACCTGAGGTGAAGAGCTGACTCATTTGAAAAGACCCTGATGCTGGGAAAGATTGAGGGCAGGAGGAGAAGGGGACGACAGAGGATGAGATGGTTGGATGGCATCACTGACTCAATGGACTTGAGTTTGAGTAAACTCCAGGAGTTGGTGATGGACAGGCAGGCTTGGTGTGCTATAGTCCATGTGGTTGCAAAGAGTTGGACACGAGTGAGTGACTAAATTGAACTTAACTGAAACGATAGGTCAAAGTCCTGAGTAAGCTGTCAGGCTCATTACTACAAAACTAGTAGTAATGAATTTACTCAGTTATGCTCTGAAATATATTCTCTTCTCTGGTATGTATAGGGCCTTGAGGGATAGGAAATAGGGAAAAGGCTGAGGTATATGACACTAACTGTATTGGGGGTGGGGAGAACTGAAAATCAAATAGGGGAAAAATAAAATTAAATCTCTGAATAGTAACTCACAGCTTAGTGCTCTTTTGAGGGAGGTACAGGTTTCAAAGGTAATCAGTAACACAAAGCAAATTAGTGAAGTACAATTCTAAGCTTTTAAGTTTAATGGCCACATCTTGGGTGCTATACTACATAGTGGTTTTGGTGGACACCCAATAATTGGGGTTAGAGTTTCTCAAAGTTTCTGTGATCAATGTTTCTAGAATCTGATATCTTATGAAGACCACAATGTGGGTTCAATTCTCAAGTATCTGTGAGAATATGTGAACAGAAGAGACCACAAGAATATTATACACAGAAAACAAGAAAAGTAAATAACCCAATAGTTTTATTATATCTTTATTAGGGCACATAATATACATTCATCAATGCATCTGATAAACAATTGCCTGTGAGGCATCATACAGAGGATGGCAAAGATGAGTAAGAAGGGCTTTTAAGAGGCTCAAAGTTGAGTGAGTTGTATTATAATTATTTATTATATCTTCCTTCACTATGAGAACAGACACCTGGTTTTGCTCATTCTTGTATTTTGAATATTTAGAAGAGTGCCTGGCACATAGGTGCTCAATAAATATTGATATGAAATTAGATAGTTCTTTGCATAGATATATGTTTTATTAGACTATTACAGACTACATATTTCTTGAGGATAGGTGATGGCTTTATCTTTTATCCTACAGTACCTGGCTTTGAATATAGCAATGTCTGCCACTGAACTGTAACTTTCAATTCATTCTTGAGTGGATTTGCTAAATTATTAAAGCTTGTGGTGTTTGCACTCTTAATCATAGAGAACCAACACTGTGAATTATACCTATGAAGTCTCAGAAAACTCTTTCCTTTAATGAGGAGAAGAAAGTAATTTGAAGGATGGAAAGTTTAAAAAGTTTTAAGTTGAGTTACATTTGACCTAGAAGAAAAATTCACAGGAAAAAAAGACAGTGGGGGAAAAAAAAAAAAAAGACAGTGAGGGGAATGGGGAAAATCTGATAGAGGTTAGGGGCTAATCTTGAAAACAAAGCCAAAACATGTTTTCCATAAAACAAAAAAAGAAAGAAAGAAAAGAAAAATCTGCCTTTGTTAAATAAGAAACATGGTGGTTACTCACAGCATTAACAGAGTCATTTTTCCGGGCATGGAAGGTTCCCCAATTCCTCCAGCTATTACTCAGGGACAGAACTGGAGACACTGATGAGGCAGACTTTTCCAGCCCAGTGGCTGGCAAGCTTCATTGCACGTTAGAATCACCTGGGGAGACTTTTAAGCACTACTGATGCCTGTACCCACCCACTGAGCTTCTGATTTAGTTGATTTGAAGAGGGTCTTAACAACCACATTTCTGAAAAGTTCCCCAAGTAAGCCTACTGGAAAACCAGGTCCAGAGGACTGCGTTAGAGGAAGAGTATTTTTTAGGAAAAACAGAATTTTGTTAGAGAAGGGACAAGATCTGTAACAGGAAGCCTTAGATTTTAGTCCAGATTGTGGGCAGATCATTTATTTATCTTCTTCTCTGTCTCTGTATTCTCAAAGGCAAAATAAGATCTAGCAAAGCTGTTAGAAAGACAAAAAAGGAAAATGGCTATGAAGCACTGCATGGTCACTAAGATGCAAATATTTATTTAATACCACCACTAGGACCTTCAATCTTTTAGTTCTGGTCTGAAATTTTCTACAGAACCCTACACAGAAAGTGATTAACATGTGTCAAATGAAAACTTACATTTTCATGTTAACAAATTCAGAGTGGAATAAAGGAAGCAATTAGAAAGCAGATAGTCATTCCTCTATAATGGGAAATGGTCCCAGAGAGATGGACTGGTAACCTTAGGAGGAAAGGCCCTTCATTAACTCTCATTTTAGTTAATTGCTATGTTCACAAATTATTTAACCAACTTGAGAGTACAATCAATCTCCATCTCCTTGCTAAAGCAGGCTAGAAATTCTGGGCCAGAAATAATTTAGCACCCCAGATTTTTATCACCTGACAAAATTTGTCTTTTCACTTCAGGGCTTTTTCGCAAGGACTTCAGGTCCTAAATTAACTCCTGCCAAAGCTAGAATACTTTATTTCTTCAAGGGTGATGTCTCCAACACCCAATTTATTGCTTTTAAATATAAATTCATATCAAAACATGAATTAACCTATCATGATAGATAATGTTGTTTAGTTGCCAAGTGATGTCCGACTCTTTTGCAACCCCATGGACTGTAGCCCACAAGGATCCTCTGGTCCATGGGATTTTCCAGGCAAGAATACTAGAGTGGGTTGCCATTTCCTTCTCCAGGGGATCTTTCTGACCAAGGGTCAAAACCTGTGTCTCCTGCACTGGCAGGCTGATTCTTTACCACTGAGACACCTGGGGAGTGATAGAAAATTATTTTAAGGTCAAATCAATGCCAGGACTAAAACTTTAAAAATAAGTTTGGTCGAGGATCTCCCTGGTGGTTCAGTGGCTAGGACTCCATGCTTCCAATGCAGGAATGGGGGTGGGGCATTGCAGGTTTGATCCCTGTTCGGGGTGTATGCTGTGCGGTGCAGCCAAGACATTAAAAAAGGGTCTGGTCAACAGAAAGGTGTATTCCCTATAAAATTCACCTAGATATTTGTGATCAACTTTCTGAAATGATAACTTCCAACAGATATGAGCTGTGTACTAGGTAATACAGGAGTTCTCTTTAGGACAGAAGCATTGTCCTCTGTCACTTTCTGTTAGGGAATCTTCCTTCATTGCCAAGAGAACACCTTCAGACTGGCTAGACTGCTCAGAGAAGCTGACACTTTCTCTCAGAATCCAGCCTGCTCTCAGTTGCAGTCCACAGCCTGTTCAGAGGTCCTTTCAGCTTTTCAACACCCAAGGTATGGAGGAAAAACTCTAACTGATAAGAACTGCTTTCCACCAACTTGGGGGTGAAGCTATTCAAGCAAGATTTCCTACACAAAGACTAAGAAAATGGAAACAAGCCCAGGCAATTCTATTTCTTACTGGGTCTTTAAAGTTTAGAGCCTGCATAAAGGACAAGGGTCTCAGCTTACAAGGTCAGTTAAGTGATCTAGCCAACGTCCACAGAAACTTCTGAGGCAGGACTTGAACTCAAGTCTTCTAGCTCCATGTCTACTGTATCACACTACCTTAGTAATCCCTCATGGAACATGTTTAATGTTAAGTCAATTTTCCAGGCATGGCTCAACGGTAATTGTTGTCATGTGGAAAGGGTGTTGGGCTGAGAATGATATCTGGGGTCTAGCCCTTGCGTTGCTGTGTGTGTTTGCGTATGTGTGTCTCTCTGTGTGTGTACATGATCTTTAAGAGATCTGGCCTCTTTACTAGTTTTTGGTTCAGTTTGTTCATCCCACCACCTAGAAAATCCCAGACACTGACTCAGTTCTACCATCTGCTTCTTCCTGTACCAGATACAGCTCTGAAGGCTCTCACAGAGCAGTGTTGACTAGTGTCACCACAAATCCATGGTCTCTAATCTCAAGGCTGCTCAAAAAAGACCCATTCATCTCCTCCTGAAATCTCTAATAATCTTAGTCTCAGTCTTTTGCTTCTATGCTTGCTCCTTTCCAAACTATTCTTCATAAAGCATCCAGAGTTTTCTCTTTAAACATACATACAACCATGCTATTTCCCTGCTCACAACTCTTTAATAGCTTCTCATTGCACTGTGAATAAAACCCCAACTCATTACATACCTACAAGGTCTTGCAGGTTCTTGTCCCCATCCTCCTCTCAGACCTCATCTCAGGCCATTCTCCTCTTTGTTAGTATTTGTCAACTGTAATAATCCCCGTTTAGCTCCTTACACATGCCAGATTCGTCTTTCCTGCTTGTTATGGACTGAATGTTTGTGTCCTCTCACCCCTAAAACTTAACACACTGAAGCCTTAACCCCCACCGTGGCTGTATTAGGAGATGGGGCCTCTAAAAAAACAATTAAGGTTAAATGAGGTCACAATGCTGGGGCCCCAGTCAGATAGGATTAGTGTCCTTATAAGAAGACACATTAGAGAGCATGTTCTCTCTCTGTATAAACACTCAGGAAAGGTAATGTGAAGACAGAGCAAGAAGGTGGCTGTCTACAGGACAGGAAGAAAGCTTTCATTAGAAACCCAATTTGCTGACACATTGATAATGGACTTCTAACCTCCAGAACAGTGAGAAAACAAATTTCTGTTTTTTAAGCCACCCTGTCTATTATATTTTGCTATAGGAGCCCAAGCAGAGTTAATATACTACTGCCTCAGAGTTTTAAACATATGCTATTTCCTTCTTTCTGGAACCTCCCTCTTCCTTCCTTTTTTTCCAACTTCCTCACTTTCTGTTTAATATGCCTTCCACCTGGACCACTGTAATAAAACAACTCTCCCAAAGGCCACCATTTCACCAAAACCAACGGGTATTTATCATTTTATTTTACTGGACCCTCTCTTTCCCAGGGGACATTGTAATCTCTTAGTTTTTGAACCCTCTTCTTCCCTGGCTTTGATTTCAATACTTTCTCTAGGTACTCCTCTAACCATTTCCTCAAGATTTCATTCTGGAACTGCTTAAATGTTAGTGTTCCACTTGATCTTGCCCTTGGCTCATGGTTCTTTTCTGTATCACATTCTCCTTGGATAACTTCATCAATCTTCATGATTTTAATTCTAATAGTGTGTTGATGATTCCCAAACCTAGCTCAGTCCTCTAAAATAGATTTGAATATCCAACTTCTGGCTAACCATCTCTACTTGGGTAGTCCACAGGCACCTTAAACTCAAGATATCTACAAGTGAACTCTGTATGTCCCCTGGTGAACCAGTCTCTCTCTTTCAATTCACTATTTCAGTTCACGGTCACATTGTGATAGGGACAAAAAAACCTAGGGTCATTCGGGGCTATCCCTTCTTCTTCACAAACTGCTTTTTTTTTTTCAAGTACCAGAAATAAATTAGTCATAATTAGTCACTAGTTCACTCTCATTAGGTTAGTACCTTTGCAGTAACAATATGCTCTCATGGTTTCCTCTAGGCAAAGATACCTACCTTTCCCTCTTTGAAGTGCTTCTTGAGCTGCTTCTGCATGGCAGTCAGCTTCTTGGACTGCACTCCACTGTAAGCCAGCAGCATGCCACCAAACTGCCTCTCAGTGATTCTCCCATCCACAGGGTCATGGCGTTCAAACTGGGAAGTGAATAGAAAGAGTGTTCACGGGGTCAAATGGAAAGTATTTGGACATGGGATGTGGAAAGATCAACTGTTGGATTCTGAGAATGACTGATGGCTGGGATCATGAACTATAATTCTCACCAAGATGAAAAAAAATTAGAAACAGAATATTTGGGTTTATATGCCAGATCTGCCGCTAAGTTACCCAACTACTCTAGGAGTGAATTTTCTCACCAATAAAACAGCTGCTATAATATCTCCTATATCTTCTAGATCAGGAACTTCCTTGTGAGAATAAAAACAATGCTAAAACTCCATTTAGATTAAGCAGTAATATTATTAGTAATAAGTGCTCTCTGGATCATCCACATCTCTGTTACTCAGAGAAAACTTAAAAGTTAATTATTATAAATTTGATCAATTGTACATACCAGTTCCTTGATCTGTACTTAATATTGTTATACAGACCTCTAAAGATTTCAAAGAAGAGCAGTGTGTTTTCCAGTTTTCCCCCAAATGGTAATCAAATGTTAGAAATCAGTAGAGCTTGAAAAAAAATGTATAGAGTGTACCATGCCTCAATTAGACATGCATACTTATCACAAAGCTACAAAAAAATCATTAAGCATATTTAAATATGCAGGCGGAAAGGCTAAGCACAAAAAACTCCAAGCTAATTTAAGTAATATCAGAAAACTAAGATTGTCATTTAAAAACAGAGAGAAGTTATCTCAATATCAGCTGCAGTGTTAATGATATATATAAATGCCTAAATAATAAAATGGCTAAAGATGTGCCTAGAAACCAATTAGAAAGCAAAATGATTTCAACATGGTAAAATTTCCCCATGGTTTTATGGAAAATAACAGTTACAAAGAAACTTTCCGATTCCTACATGGTAGAGCAAAATCTTATTCTCCTAAGAGGGTTATATATAGACATAAGACATTGCTAAGTAAGATCAAGTCAACAAACATTTCCTGAATGTCTACTAGTTATCTAACACTGTTAGTCACTGTAGGGTACAGGAAAGAAGATTCAGTTTCCGTCCTTAGGAACTTTACCATCTAGTAACAAGATAAGGTTTATGTGTAAGATATAAAATAAGGAAGTATATAGTTAAGGGTGAAAGTCTCTCTCAGTTTTTCTTTCCTTGCTTAGTTTGGTAAGTCGATATACACTTTGTCTCCTCACTGGTCAGACTATGTCAGTGATCAAGACACACGAATTACATTTTAATTTGCTGGTGGTGTACTATGAACCAGGAACTTCACTCATACAATCTTTCATTTAATTGCTGTAACAATCCTATGGAGTAGATATTATCAGCTCCATTTTACAGTTGAGAAAACTGAGGTAGGTGAAGTGAGAGCTGGGAGTCACATGTGGCTCTGTCTGTTATCTCAGTAACATACCATTTCCTCCTTCCAAACACTAGCACACATTCATCCCATAGGATAGCAACATGTTGTTTTGGATAAACTTATAGAGCAAGGGTGCTTAGTCATATTTGAGTGAGAAGCAAAACTCTTTCCATAGAAATCAGCATCAGTATTAAGCAAAAGCTTCATTTTTAACTCAACCACTCAGTATTTCATGTTTGCCACACCATCACTTCTACAGAGCTGATTAGTTTTGGACAATACCAAAAGTTTTCAGGATTTAAGTTTGATTTATGATTCAATTAACCACCCTGAAACAAAAATGAAGGACTGATAAAATTTTTTGCAAATGAACATACTTTCTGCAATGTTTAAATCAGATTTTCAGTGACATGTGATACCCGGGCCAAAGCCGGGCTTCTTCAATGCAAGTGAAACAAAGCTGCTATCCCTGCTCTCCTAGGCTTCAACTATTTAGGGCGTTCATTTTACCTTTATCTGGGAGATTTTGTAGTTGTAGAGAAACCCCATAAATTTGAATTAGATGAGTTAAGTTTTATCCCACAAGATAGATTCAAGGTTGCAATGTCTCTTTTTCCAGTGTTGGCAGCAGCAGCAGTGTGCTCAGGCTTATGAAAGCCTGCATTCATCTGCTCTCCACAGGGGCATAAACCTCACCTCTGCCACGTCTCAAAGCAGTGAAGACAATTTCCAGTGGAGATCCCCAAGTAACAATTCCAGTGCTCAAATTAGCATTTTTACTAACTTTCTTTGAAAACACAGACTTACCTTTTTCTATCATTATTATTATTAATATTTGATGTGGTTGGAATGTGAAAGGGCGTGAAAGTTAAAGTGCTCGACTCTTTGCAACACCATGGACTGTAGCCTGCCAGGCTCCTCTATGCATGGAATTCTACAGGTCAGAAAACTGGAGTGGGTAGCTGTTCCCTTCTCCAGTGGATCTTCCCACAGGGATTGAACCCAGGTGTCGCACATCGCAGGCAAATTCTGTACTGTCTGAGCCACCACGGAAGCCTAAAAACTATAAAACTCAGCTCCAAGCTGTATAGCCCACTTCAAAGTTCACTACCTCCTCTTTAATTAGATTTGGAGCAGCACTGAAGACCTACTAGGCCAGGGATCTTCAAGGGTAGCTTCTCAAGGGCCTGCATTAGGGATACATTTTTAAGGGCAATAGCTTGACATCATGTGTCACCACATGAATATAATCCCCAAGGTCATGAGATGGTCTTTGGGAAAAGATAGATTATTGCAAAATTATCACAGTGTAGAAAGCTTCTATTTATACATCTGGAAGCAACTGAAATGATTGGTTTGTATTTTATTTATCAGATATTGATAAAGCCTCTTAAGTTCCACTTCAGTAGGACAATTAAGAAATTCCATTCTATTTGATCCTGTGGCACAGAATATGTGTGTTCCAGGGTACCACCCACAATTTTCACTGCTCCTTCAGACTGTATTAACAAAGCTACAGTAATAGAAACAGCATGATACTGGAATGAAAACAGACATAAACATCAGTGGAACAAAAGAGCCCAGAAATAAACCCACACACCCTGGGGTTACCTAATATGACACAGGGATAAGAAAACACAATGGAGAAAAGACTATTCCTTCAATAAGTGGTGCTGGGAAAACTGGAAAGACATAGAAAACAATGAGATTAGAACATTCCTTCATATCATATATAAAATATCCCACATATAAAAAAACAAACTCAAGATGGTTTAAAGATCTAAATATAAAACCTGAAACCATAAAACTCCCAGGAAAAGTCTGACATAAATTGTAGCAGTATTTTCTTGGATCAGTCTTCTAAGACAAAAAATAACATAAAAAGATAAACATAAAAAGAAATAACATTAAAAATGAAATAAAAAAGAAATAACATAAAAAAATAAACAAATGGGACCTAATTAAACTTAAAAGTTTTTGCTCAGCAAAGGAACCATCGACAAAACAAAAAGACAACCTATGGGATGGAAGAAAATATTTGTAAGTGATGAGAAGGGGTTAATATCCAAAATAAACAAAGAGCCTATACAAGTCAGTATCAAAAAAGCCCAATCAGAAAATGGGCAGAAGACCTGAATAGACATTTTTCCAAAGAAGAAATACAGATGGCTTACTGGCACATGAAAAGATGCTCTAATCCTTAATTATTAAAGAAATGTGTAAATCAAAACCACAATGAGGTATCACATCACACCTGTCAGACTGTCTATCATCAAAAAGTTTACAAATAAATGGTGGAGAAGGTATGGAGAAAAGGGAACTCTCTTCCTATACTGCTGGTGCAAATGTAAATTGGTGCAGTCACTACAGAAAACAGTATGGAAGTTCATTAAAAAACTAAAAATAGAAGCATTAAATGACCCATCAATTCAACTCCTAGGTATATCTATCTGGAAAAAATGAAAACACTAATTCAAAAGACACATGCACCCCAATGTTCATACCAGCACTATTTACAATAACCAAGACATGGAAGAAACTCAAGTGCCATCGATAGATGACTGAATTAAGAAGATGCAGTATATATATATGCAATGGAATACTACTCAGCCATAAAAAGAATGAAATACATTCATTTATGTATATGGGTGAATCTAGAAAACATTATGTTTAGTGAAATAAGTCAAAGACAAATACTATTATCACTTACATGTGGAATCTAAAAATAGTACGAGTGAATGTATATATAAAACAGACACAGAATCAAAGATACAGAAAATAAACTTATGATTATCAAAGGGAGATGAAAGGAGGGACAGACAAATTAGGGGTATGGGCCTAATAGATACAAACTACTATAAACAAAATGGTAAGCAATAAGGATAAATTGTAGAGCTTAGGAAATTATAGCCATTATCTTGTAGTAATCTATAGTGGAGAATAATCTGCAAAAATACTGAATCACTATACTGTACACCGGTAATGAACACAATACTGTAAACTGACTACACTTCAATAAAACAAACAAAAAAAGAAACTCTAATCTGTGGGATCCTGTGGCACAGAACGTGTATGTTCAAGCACACTGCCCGCCATCTGCATGGCTTCTCTGAGACCAGGAATAGTGCTGAGCTTAGCATTTCTCTTCTGTGCCACCGCCACTTTCTCAAATGGATACAAGCTGCTGGCTTCCTGTTGTTCCCCAGGGGGCTGCAGGGCAGAGAAATGGGACAGAGAGGAGGAGCCAAAAAACTGTCTGCAAGATTTTCCCTCGGTTTCTGACCACACTGTGCCTCTCACTCCCATCCTTGCCCCTTGTTGAGAGAAAGAACAGTTCTTTGGAAAGACAGATGGTGTGTGTATGTATATACACACACACACACACACACACACACATATATATAGAGAGAGATGAAATGATTTAAGGAAGAAGGGAAGCTAGGAAGAAAACATGTACTATGAACAAAGGCCAAAATAAGATTAGAAAATAGTAAAAGAAAAAAGAAATCAGTATCTGCAAGTGGGTCTTGATTTATTAAAGACTTTTGAGGTTAATATATTTCAACAAATGTAAAAAATTCTCTCACAAAATTACATTTCAGGAGACTCTGTCTACCCCTCAGAGTAAATCATGCCCTTTTACAAGTATAGGCTTTTCCTAGCTTATGAACTGTACAATTCAAGTAATGCATAGTAATCTCAAGCCACTGAGCTGAATACATCTATGTTTTTCCATCTGACAGCATTTGGATTTTGAGATGTGAATCCTGTCACTGCTGCTACTATTAGGAGTCTCAGAAAAACTGTCTGTTTTGGAAAAATGATTTCAGGCCAAGTTCTCCACTGCAAACCACACAGCAAACATAGTTTAAACATTCCATAATTTAAATATGAAATCTATGTTTCTACAATTGGTAAGGGACATTAGAGAGCCCCAGGTCAAATTACCTTAATCTTAAGGTATGAATTTTCTTAATCTTTAAATACAAGGTGCATCTTCATTGTCAATAATTAATATTACTGTCTTTTGGCTAAGGAGGAAGGCCTACAATTTGGATAGAAGGCAACATGATTTAGTGCCCTGAGCAAGGGCCAAAACAATCCATTGGCATCTAGGGCCATGAGATTATAGATTACCAAATTTTTAACTTGCTAGACTCTTCTACTTCAAATCCAAGGATTCTTTCCATTTAAAAATGGTTTTAAAGAAAATTCACACTGGTGAGCAAATCAAGTGACTAAAAGACATGAGTACCAATCACACAGATCAGAAAAAGATTAACTTTATAGTCTGATAGTCAAAGTTAGGAAAATAACAAGACTAACGCATGAACTTAATATAGGATAATAAAAATTAGGATGTATTTGACTAAAGGTGTTGGAAAAAACTATTTTAGATCTGGAACAAAGGGATTCAAGGTTTGATAAGTTTTGGTTTCATTCCATACAAGGTAATAGATTTAAATGACTAGGAATATAGGTTTTAGAATCAGCTGCCTGGGTCTGAATTTCAGCTTGAACCCATACTTGCTGCTGTGACTTACTTTCTCTAAGAATTCAACATCTTCTCACCAAAAAAAAAAGGAGATAATATTCACAACCTCAAAGTGTTATAAGGATTAATTGGGATAATGTGTGCAGAGAAATTAGTACAGAGTTTGGTGCATAGTTTGAATTCCAGTAAATGTAGCAATTAATATTCTTATCACCATATGACTTCTCAGGAAAGTGCCTCCATTGATTATTTTCTTCTTAATAAGTGTTAACTAAGTTCAACTTACTAGGTCTCACTTTTCTTTTCATAATTGCTTTTGCCCAGTCTCTGTTTACAGACTACTACTTTCATATTTGAAGAGCAGAAAAAGTGAATGCAACAAATATCATTTGTTATACAACATAATAGAATAATTCCTAGATTAAACTACCTAGAGGAGGCTGAAGCAGAACAACTTAATAAGACCTGTACCCTGGCCATATATTACTAGACAGAAAACTTGCATAAAAGAGGTGCACAATAAATATGTAGTAAGTGAACAGAGGTAGAACACTAGAAAATTAATTCACAACACAGCATCCTACTGTTGAGAATATTTCCTATCTTAACACCTACTTCCACAATATTGATTTCTATAAGAAATGCTTGAGAATGTCATTAAGTATGACTAGTCAGTAATATATGTGAGTGCTTACTAATGTGCCAGGTGCTGTCCTAAGAACTTACCTTATGTAATCCTCACAACGTTATATAACAGGTATTATTATTATTATTGTTTTATTTTATAGACATGGACACACAAGCAGAGAGAAGTTAAATAACTTGCTCATACAGTTAATCTGGTGAGAAATTTCTCTCTTCGGCTCAATCAAAACAGTTGATGTGCTTTCTTATCTTAAAGGCATCAACAATCATATTTCCTTTCTTACCCTGGTTACAAAAAGCTTACTCAAGTTTGTGACCTACCTCTAACAAGAACAGGAGTTCACAACTTATATTTTTCATAATAATTTTACTCCTGGCTTTCTCTTAGCTTCTTCCATTTTTTAACTTTCATTTCTCAGCAAGTTTTATTTTATTTTTGTCTCACTGAATATATTCTCTAGGGCTTTATTAAACCCTTTTTTGAACAAAGCAGGGTATAAAAAAGGGGTGTTGGACATCTTTGTTGTTTCAGTTCTTGGTTATAATAAATATCACCACTGGGATAAAGTTTTTCTGCATTTTTCATCATTATTTTTGGGTTGATCTCTAGAAATGAATTATAAAATAAAAATCTATAGGCTCTTTTATTTTTGACTATGAAATATTTGATATATACAAATAATAAACATGATAGACAAGTCATGAAGCATAATAATTAAAACACTTCCATGAATCTACCACTAATCTGAGAGGAAGCATTAGCACAAACAGTTGAAGCTCATCTCTCTGCCTCCCCTAAGAGGTAACATCATTGGACTTCATTTTTTACTGCCTTGCTATCTTTGTTTAGTTAAAAACACGTTAACAATGTTGTTTATTTCTTCTTTCTTCTGAACTTTATAAAATGGTATCATAGTGGATGTATTCTTTTGTGATTTTCTTTTTTCAATTAACCATTATACTTCTAGAATTCATCCATGTTGATACATTTAAGCATGCTTCTTTCATTCTTACACTATTGTAGATTTCTATTATTTGGAAATATCACTATCAGTTTTCCTATAAATGGACATCTGAGTTACTGTCAGCCTTTTTATAAGGCTATTATGAATATTCTTATACCAGTGCCCTGGTCAAACAGCAACAAGAGTTCCAAGTGTAGGGCATGTATATGGAAGTGGAACTCCTGTCTTATCAAGATAATACCTAATTACTTGCCAAAAGAATCACACCAATACTTTTCATGAGCTATGTATAAGAGCTCCCTTTGTTTCATACTTTCACCAGTACTTGATATCATCAGACTTTTTATTTTTTGCCAATCTAGTGTGTGTAAAAATAGCAGGTATAAATTCTTTAATGCTTTTGATATATATTGCTTAATTTCTAGAAAGATGTATTGCTTTACAATCCTACTAGTATATGAGAACATCCTTGACAACAAGTATAATTTTTTAAAATCTTTGCTAGAGTAAAAATGGTAACCCATTTTAATTAGCATTTTTTTGATTATTAGTGAGGCTGACCATTTTTCAAATATGTGTACTGGTCTTTTCTATTTCTTCCTCTGAATTTTCTACCTTCTTTGCCCATTTATTTACAGAAGTGCTGATATATGTCTCATTAATTTATAAGATTAAAAATATTTGCCATGTATTAACACAGTATAAGTTTTTTTTACCCAGTTTGCCCATCTTTCAATTTTGCTTAAGTCTGTTTTAAATCTTTATTGTGGTGAAACACATGGATCTATTTGCGACTTGTTTCACTGGCTTATAGCTAGTAATTCTTTTCCTGTTAGATAAGAGGCTAATTAAGTAGTGATTTATCATTTCTTGATTTAAAAAAAGGAAACATAACCTAAAATATTAAAACATATTCTTAAAAAAAAAACAAACATTCTTCAATGTCAATCAATGAAAGTGATTCAATCCTCAGAACAAAGGTAAGTTTTGCTTTAAAAAGCCCTCCAGATACTGGGTGAAGTAAGACAGACAGACAAAGACAAATATCATATGATACTGTTTATATGTGGAATCTAAAAAAAAGGTATAAATTAACTTATTTACAAAACATAGAGTTACAGATGAAGAAAACAAGCTAATGGCTACCAAGGTGGGGGGAAGGGGGACAGATAAATTGGGAGGTTGGGACTGACATATACACACTGCTATTTATAAAATATGTGCGTGTGTGCATGCTCAGTCACTTCAGTCATGTCTGACTCTTTGCAACCCCATGGATCATAGCCTGCCAGGCTCCTCTGTCTATGGCATTTTCCTGGCAAGAATATTGGAGTGTGTTGTCATGCCCTTCTTTAGGGGATCTGCCTAACCCAGGGATCAAACCCACATCTCCTGCATTGCCGGCAGGTTCTTTACTTGCTGAGCCATTGGGGATAAATAACTAATAAGAACCTACTGTATAGCACAGTATATACAGATCATTACAATATTCTGTAATGATCTATATGGGAAAAGAATTTTAAAAAGAGTGAATATATGTTATGTATGACTGAGTCACTTTGCTGTATAGCAGAAACTAGGACAACACTGTAAATCAACAACTATACGCCAATAAAAATTAATTTCAGCAAAATAAACTGAGAATATTAAAAAACAAAACAAAAATAAAATAAAAATCCTCTAGCTTGCTGACTTTTTTTAAACTAGTTTTTTTTTTTTTTTTTGCCATGCCACAGAGCATGCAGGATCTTAGTTCCCCAATCAGGGATCGAACCCATGCCTCTGGAAGTGCAGGGTCCTAACCATGGACTCCCAGGGAAGTCCCTTTAACTAGTCTTCATGTTGCCTGGAAAATCCCATGGACGAGGAGCCGGTAGGCTGCAACCCACTCCAGTGTTCTTGCCTGGAGAATCCCAGGGACTGGGGAGCCTGGTGGGCTGCCATCTATGGGATCACACAGAGTTGGACATGACTGAAATGACTTAGCAGCAGCAGGTTTAGGAATTTAGACTAAAATGGGGTTATTTAAACCTGACTTAACCAGGTTCCCTTTAATTGAGGGAATAAACTCAAGGAAATTCAGTCCAGTTAACTATCTTTTTTTGTTTAAAGAAATATAATCAGCTATGGAGTGATGATAGCTCAGTTGGTAAAGAACCTGCCTGCAATTCAGGAGACCCCAGTTCAATCCCTGGGATGGGAAGATCCGCTGGAGAAGGGATAGGCTACCCACTCCAGTATTCTGGCCTGGAGAATTCCATGGACTATATAGTCCATGGGGTTGCTAAGAGTCGGACACGACTGAGCAACTTTCACTTTCATGGAGTGATGGAGAAAGCGGAAAAAAAAAAAAAAGTTCAGTTCTAAAGAAAAGAAGGCCTGAAAGGACTATTATACTTTCTTAGAAAAATTCTTCAGGTTGTTAGAGAATAATCCATTCTCTATCATTCATAATAGTAAATATTACTGTTACAGCATTTACTATGTGCCAGATTCTGTTCTAAGTGCTTTCCATATACTAATTCACATAATATTCTGAATTATACAAAATCTGTGTGGTTGTTTTTTCCTGAGATATGACCTTGATCAATATGAAAGAGACTCAAATTCTGGCAAAATTAACAGCTATTTAATATTCTAATCAATCTATGAAGTTAGTGTTTCCATATGGAATCACTATACCATGTTAGTCTCAAGCTATTTTTTCCTCTACGATAACTCTTTCAGCAAGCAGTAAATCTTACCATAGCCAATTTCTGCTTTCAACACCATTTTATTCTAAATCGCAGCAACATGAAAAAAACCTTAGTCTTGGCACTATATATTCCTTTGAGATTTGAGGCCCAACATTATTCAGAATTCAAGGACATTCTTCTTATCATGAGATCACAAGAATTTTGGACACAGAGAGTCCATGTACTGGAAAAAAATATAAAAGCTTCAATTTCAGGAGATAAGAACCAAGGACTAATCGTGGTAGGAAAGCAAAGTGCTATCTTTTTCTCATCTGAGTGTCAGTTTGTTTTCCTCTGATTTCATTATTTCTGTAGATAGCTCTCTGAGATCTGTTGTCTAGGTGAAAATACAACATATATTTCCATGCTGCTTTAGTCCGAGCATTGCTGACAGCATGTCAGCACTCTTTTATGAGTTGGAGATTTAGCTTGTTCATTACTTGACACCTAATGTCACTATAAAAGACTTGATGTGCTGATTTTACCTAAACGTGAGGCAATCTATGGAAGGCAGCAACCAGTGTGAGAAGCTGTTAAAAAGTAATGATGAAAATTAAGACATACAATTTACTTTGGGCTTGGTGTATTCATAATTGATCAGTTCCTTATCACAGTCAATTATGAAATAAAGAAAAATAAAAGCCTCAACAAATTAGCAGACCCAATCTAGCAACATATAGAAGGGATTAAAAACCATAACCAAGTGGGATATATCACATAAACGAGAGAATAGTTTAACAACTGAAAGTCAGTTAAGGTAAGACATATCAAGAGAATAAAGGTCAAAAATTAATGATCAAAAAAAAAAAAATGGGGAGAGAGGCAGACATTTCTTCTTGTTACCATTTTCATATGAGAATATGGGTAATTTCTCCTACTTCCATTATAAGAGAAAACTCTCTAAGTCAGTAGAAAGCAATTATTGGCAAATGATGAAAATATCAAAATTTGCCTAATAGAGACAAGAAGGATATACATTTTTAGTGGACCCCAGTGAAACAGCAGGGAAGGGACAGGGTAAAACCTTTTAAAAGAATGACATACTGTTGAAGGTATGACAAAGACTGGTTAGAATCAGGCCTAAGATGGCAGAAGATTTGACTTTCAATGGACCTTAAGCCTCGATATACGCTCATTGTAATACGTTAGCATACTAAATGACACAGCCACCAGCTCCATGACAGTTTTGAGGCCGACCATAATAGGCCAAAAAGTGGGTAGTGGTCCAATTCCTGGAAATCTCTGCCCTTTTCCCCAAATAGTTGGAATAATCCTCCCACTTGCTAGCCTATGAAATTACCCAGCCCATAAAACCTAACCACCCCATATTTGGGGTCTCTTGCCTTCTGAGATGGCCCACACTCTGTCTGTGGAATGCGTTTCTCCCATGGAATGTGTTCTTGCTTTTTGAGATGGACCACACTGGCTCAGATGGTAAAGAATCTGTTTGCAATGCGGGAGACTCAGGTTTAATCCCTGGGTCGGGAAGATCCCTTGGAAGAAGTCACGGCAACTCACTCCAGTATTCTTGCCTGGACAATTCCATGGACAGAGGAGCCTGGTGGGCCACAGTCCATGGGGTCACAAAGAGTTGGACACGACTGAATGATATTTAAAGAAAAAAAAAATTCTGTCTATGAAATGAGTATCTCTCTAAATAATCTACTTCTTAGCTATTACTTTGTCTCTCACTGAATTCTTTTGTGATGAGACATAAAGAACCTGAGTTTCATTAAGTCTTGAGACCAGGCATGTGATCTCAATTGAAAGACAGTGGGGTCAGGTCCCAATCTGAGTTTTCGTTGGGCTGAGTTTTGGTCCTGGCCCACGGGTTTAAGTCCCAGTCTTGTGTGACTTCACCAGCATGATGTAAATTAGCCATCAATTCACTAAAATATGTAATATGAGCTCTCCCAAGCTGTGCTGATTTGTACCTAATTTTTTCATAACAATAAATTTAAACATAAAGCCTTTCTACAGCAAGAATAATTCAATCAATTTTAGACATTCTGTATTCTTTTTTTTATTCCCCTCCTATCCAAGCTGCCACATAACACTGAGCAGAATTCCATGTGCTATACAGTAGGTCCTTGTTGATTATCCAGTCTAAATATAGCAGTGTTAAAACAGTCTGTATTCTAAAGGAGACTTTTTCAGTTGTGAAAGGACTTGGAACACTTCATGGGTCTAAGGAAGGTAAATTGCTTTATGCTAAGCATTCGGGATTTTTCTTTATTTTCCCTCTCTGGGATATTGTCCCCACTTTTTATCTATCTGTACAACCCTGCCCTTTCTTGAACTTAACCTCTCTTCATGGCCTACTGGTTATTCCAAAACACTTGATTTCTCTGAGTTTTCTGAGATCTTACAATATGTTAGGTCGAGGCATCATAGAAAATTACACTTTGCTTTATATTTTCTTTCCTTTTTGAAAGTGCACATATTGCCCTTATAACATTATGTACTTCTTGAAGGAAGAGTCCATGTCTTATATTTTTTACTCTGTCATACCCAGAGCTGGGCCACACAGCATGTTCTCAATAAATAATTTTTGTTGACTGATTAAATTTCTGCCTCATATAAGACTCCCCTATCAATTCTTTACTTATCATCTACTAGGAGCCTAAGACACACTTTTCAGCCTATACTCCTGAATACCAAAGGTGAGACTATGCCACTTCACTAGAATTGATAATTATTCCTGGGGATGGAAAATCCTAACACTGCCACTAGAATTTCAGGGATATGATTAGTTGTGGGCTCCACTATGAAGCTCCTTTTGCTGCTTTACTTAAGTCCAGTTATATATAAAATTTCTCAATAATATTCAGTTTGCATTTAAAAAACTGAAACAATAAAAAAACAGATAGGTAAGTCAATAAGCATACAGGAGGATGCAGACAGGATAGGCAATGTCAGACTCTGTAGGCCAAAATAATTTGTCCTCGGAGTCTGAAACTATGCTGGAATGATAAATTAGGTGAGAATGGCAGGTACATTAATTCATTCAAGTGAAAACCACAAAAACCCATCAGTAAAGTTTCCCTTCTTCTGTCACCTGGTATTAGAAAACCACCATATCATCAATTTTCATAAAATTCAAGCCAGGGTAGGTGCCATAAAATCATTATAGTCACACTGTCGTCCATTAGGAAAATGGGAATATTTTGATTAAAACACAGAGACCCACTCATGTAAATTAAAAGCCTGAATTGCAGCATCTATACGCAGCTGAAGACACGAGCAGGAGTCTTTTCATTTAGTCTTTTCTTTTTTTTTTCATTTAGTCTTTAAAAAATATATATGTTTGTTTATTTGGCCACACCAGGTCTTAGTTGCAGCAAGCATGTTCTTTGATCTTTGTTGTAACATGCAGGGATCTTTAGTTGCAGCATGCAAACTCTTAGGTGTGGCATGTGGGATCTAATTCCCTGACCAGGGACTGAATCTGGCCCCTGCAATAGGAAGTGCAGAGTCTTAGCCACTGGACCATCAGGGAAGTCCCTCATTTAGTCTTTACTCATTGAAATTCTAGTTTGGTAGCTTCTGGGAAATACTTTATGCAGCTCTACATAGTCTCTGTTCTAGCTCTCTTGAAGAATTAGGATATGCTTCCTATGCCCGTATCAGAGATCTTGATTATTTGGGGTATGTAAATGAATCCAATATATTACAGTGGCAAGGATAAAGGTTTTGTGGTCAGACTGACTTGAGTTTGTTGTTTTTTTGTTGGTGGTTTTTTTTTTTTGGTCTCTTACCAACTGTAAACTCCTGAGCAATCTATCTATCCTTTCTAACCCTTGTTTCCCTCATTTGTAAAATGGGTATAATAACAGTACTTCCCTTGTGAGATTATTCTGAGGGTTAAGTTAGATAATACATGTGAAACAATCACCCCATTTAATATTTTACAAAATGCATTTATTTATATTTTTTACATTTTAATATCTCTGAAATCAATATGCTTCTTATAATTGCTGTTGGCTAGGCAGCAGTTGCAATACTGTTATCACTGCCCATACAAGATGTCAAAGCTTGCAAAATGAATGTCAGTGGCTTGGAAGAAAATCCTAGGTAACAGTGGAGTATTTCTTTAAGAAATGCTGCATTACCAATGCTCTTGATGGCTCAAAGGACAATTTGGTGTTGAATAACAGACATTCATAATTCTGAGTCAAAAGAGAAATTCAGAAGAATTGGGCCCTGAACATGAGGACATTTTATACCAATTTATCTTATTTATAATTCCTTTTATGAATACACAAGGATGACATAATAAAAATCTAAGCCTAAAGGAGTATCTCAACAGGCATTAACTAAATAATTTAGTGCAAGGAGAGCATTTTTGTTGTGATTTACTTGACAATTTTTTCTTTTTTAGTGGTACATAAAATAATGGTACATCTCATCAATGTTTGTGTTTTAGATCCAATGAAATATGGTAGTACATTGTCTGGCACATATTAAGAGCTCAGTAAATGTTAGCTGCTATTAATAAATGTTACATTAGCTGCAAACAATAATAATAATAACAACAATTTTGCTTCTGTTAACTTCAGTTCTGTTTAAAGAGAAACAAACTTTCTTTCCCTACAAATACAGAAAAAAAACTGAGAAAGGAGAGAAAAACTACAGCTAAGTAATTCTCTTAACTCTCTCCTTATTACTCTTCACATGAACATTTTTCTTGTTTATGAGAAGAAAAGGAAAAGAGGTGGGCAAGAGTGGAACTGTGCTCAGGGCATAGGAATTTTAATTCTAAACTGTCTTGCCTTATAGAAACTGTACTTCTGCAAAAACTTCTGGAAATAGGAGGTATAAGAATAGACTATAAGCCCCGCAGTTAATACCTATGGGACACAAATAAACAAGTGGGCTGAGAATAATGATGTACAAAATGCTTCCTATTCTTTTGAGTCTCATAATCACCTTTGAAATAGGTGTAATAGTGACCATCTCCACTCACATAAGAGGAATGTGAGATCTAAAGAGTAAATGGGACAAAGCCAAAACGACAGTAGTCCAGTGGGTTTTAAAATCAATGTGTATTACTGGCATGATAAAATTATGTAACTACTTTTTATGAGTGAATGAGTTAAAAAGTCCATCCCTAAAGGCTGATTTAAGATCATGTAATTACACATTTGCCTAACAAATTAAAAAAAAAAAGAGGCAATTATAAATTAAACTGCTAGCTTATACCCAGGAGGAGACAGCATCATTAAAAATAGTTATTACTTGATGTTTTCTATAGGAATAATGTCACGGATACAAGATATGAAAAAATCAATTGTGGCTCAATTTGAAAAAGAGCTGTCTGTGTTCAAGGAATCCATCATGACAACTATCTCTATGCTTCACAAAAGCTAGACAGTTTAACTGAAAGAAACCTAGGCTCATTACACTAAAACAATGGAATAGTTATGGTTGTACCCATTTCTACATGATGAACTAAGTTGAGTATTAAGTTGTATATTCTCAAATTTCTACCTTCTTGGAAAATACTAAAAAACTATAGCTTGAGGACCCTATCTGTAAAATTAGCAATACATTCCATTCTGTGGTTTCTGGAGCTCAAATCTCAATTTATCTCCCTTCTTAAAATGATGATCCCTTTTTGATTGGCTTAATCTTATCACCCATTTTAAATACGCCCATTCAGAAAGCCACTGCATAGGCAATAAGCCCATGCCTATTAGGTGCTATGGAATGGTTACTAATTTTTAATATACTAAAAATTATGCTGGAAACTGCCAATTTTCTTAGAACATAAAATGGAGAGCTAGAGAGTGAAATAATATACAGAAATTAGAATTCTGGTTGACTGACAAGCATAAAGACAAATGTAAGAAAGACTGAGAGACTAAAGCTTAGAAATATGCAGCTCACTGAAGCTTTAATGTAGAAAGCTGGAAGAAATGATGAGTCCAAATGCAGGCAGGTGAAAGGCAAAGTATTTGATGGGCAAGATCACTTTGGTGCTCATTGTCGTTCATTAAAAAAAAAGAAAAAAGATAATATATGTTTTTCCCTGACATAGGAAAATGGAGGAAAGTCATCAAATCCTTTTATGATGACAATGGTAAAATAGAAAGAGAACTCGCTTTCTATTTGAATTGTATTTTAGGTTAACAGTAAGTTTAGCTCCCCCTGGCTGGTCATTTATGTGTTTTAGAGGCCAAACAGTAACCACTGAGTGAAGTTATGTATTAAATCCCTCAGCACTAAAAGATTTCTGTTTTTTTTTTTTAAAGTCATCGAGCTAATTAAGAAGGTTTTTCTTAAATGTTAGTTTTTCATTTTTTAAAAAACCAAATTAAGAGACAAAGAAGATACTTTTCAAATATGTGGAAGCACTTCAGTTTTTAAAAAGAGCTAACTAGGAATTTTTCATGCTTAATTATGCGGGTCTTCAAGACAGCAGTTAGTTAAAATTATCTAAACTATCATACCTTATAAGGTACCTTTAAATTATGTGAAGTTTGTTCATTTTCTTATGGGTTAAGAGACTACTGATTCTTCTTCTGGGCACATTTCAAGGTCATTATTTTTAGTTTTTCTACTTGTATTAACGCTTCTTTTTGGTTGCACATAATATAAACGAACTCAAGATAAGTTCAGCAAAAAAGAAATTTAGGAGCCTCAAGAGACAAGGGCAACCTCATGGAAGAAAAAAAGACTGAAACCCAGGATTATAATATTGGCAGGTCTCTCGTCTCTGTACATTTGCTTCACTCCTCATTTCCTGTTATCCTTTCTTCCTCTGCACTTCATGGGTTTACACGGTAGGCAGCAGATGGTTACTCTGGAGTTCTGGAGTTCATATGTTAAAACACCAACTATGCCCACTTCCAACTTCAAATTCCCTATGGAGAAACTGGTCTGACTTGGGTTGGGCATCCACTGCCAGTCCAATTAGCTGAGATAGGGGGAGGGGAGGATGATGGGAGAAGAAGTGGGAGGTGCAAGGTACAAATACTGCTTCCAGGAGCCCACAGCTGTGTTTGGTAGGTAGAATGGGACAAATCCTGGAGAAAAGGGAAGTGTTGAAAGTTGAGTAGATATCCCAAAAGATGCCTAATTAATTAACACATAACGATGCCACTGAGAGAGACTGAGAGGGTGAATGCGTGTGTGTGTGCGCCTTTATCAAGCTTTTGACTATTTCCTGAGCATCTGATTTGTGTCAGATACTGTACCAGTCACTAAGGAAGTAATAATGAGTCCAAAACTCTATAAAAAGTTCTCAAGGAGTGTCTGGAGACAGGTGTTTAAGAAATAATCAGGAGACTATATAATCAAGTCACCTGAAGAAAAAGTACAGAGTGCTTTGGAAATATGTAACCTAAAATAAGGTCTAACTGGGCTGTGAGAGATAAGAAGGAGGTAACTGGGGGACGGGAAACGAGGAAGAGAGTATTTCCGGCAAATCAACAATAGTGCAAAGGCCCTTAGGTGGAAGAACGATTGGTACGAGATGAACTTCGAAGAGGAGGCGACAGAGGTCAAATTATATGGAGTTCAGGGGTAAGGGTTTAAGAAGAATGAGGAAGGCAAGAGTGGCTATAGTGGGACTTCTCTGGTGGTCCAGTGGTTAAGAATCGGCTTTGCAATGCAGGGGACACTCGTCTGATCCCTGACTGGGGAACCAAGATTCCACTTGCCATAGAGCAACTAAGCCCATGTATCCCAACTAGAGAGCCCATGTGCTGCAATTACTGAAGCCAAAGTGCTCTGGAGTCTGCAAGCCACAACAAAAGATCCTGAATGATGCAATGAAGCTCCCGTGAGAAACAAGTAAGACCTGATGAAACAAACAAACAAAAAAGAGTAGCTATAGTAAGACTAGTTGGGAAGTAACTAAAGTAATTCAGCCAAAAGATAACCTGTAGTGTAGACTAGAATGGTGTTGGATACGACCAGAAGTGGTAAGATGAGATGATGTTACTAACAGGGATTGTAGGAATGGATGTGATGAAGATATCTATGCCTAATAGATTCTTTTCTGCTTCATATCTAGTTCTTTGAATGTGACTTTAGCTACTTGGAAAGCCGATGGTTGCTTGACTTTCTCACTACTAACTTGAAATCTTTTTTTTGTTTGTTTGTTTTTTTTAACTTGAAATCTTTACTAAAAGAAATTCAAATAAATTCTCTTTTCTGCCTAGCAGGTCTTTTCCTTGCTGGTCCTAACAGAATGTTTTCATGTGTGAAATTATACTTCCTTAAATCTGTAAATTGCTTTTAATATCTTCCCTTCTGAGGGTCCTATAAGACTTGCAACATCTGATACATTCATGTGAATGGCCAATACAAGGTAATAGGGGCAGTGACAACTATAACGGAAGCTGCTCTTTTCATCTCTTGTCACTCTCCAAAGTAGCAGAGATCTCCTACCTTCAAACGTATTTGATCTTAAGAGCTAATCGTAACATTGAAGACAAAGATATTAGTATTGGTTGGTCATTCTCAGTTCTATCCCTTTACTACAATTCAAATACCGACTTCTTCGCTTCCGGCTGTTATGGAGCTGGGAGGCAAAAATAAGTCTCAAATTATTTAGGGAGGAACAAGCTGTCCATGGCTTTTTTAATACAGAGGAGACTGCCACATAAACACAAGGTCAAAATTATTGCACCGTTTTCAGTACAGAGGCAGAAAGGAAGTTAATTAGTATTTCAGACCAGAACCAACCAATTAAATACACTAAAATTATACCACCATGGTAACATAAAAAGGAAAACTGCACATTCTTCTGTCATATATTTACCAGCACATATTGGCAGAGAGGCAGGTATTTCAAATGTTTGAAGCTATCTAGAAACTACGGTTTGAGATATACTAATTATAGCTTAGTATATTACATATTATATTGTAATACATATGTATTACATATATATGTATATATATATAATACATATGTAATACATATATTACATATATGTATATATATATAATATACACAGTATATTATATAACACAATACTAATATTGTGTTAACTTTTACTCCACTCTGAGAGTAAAATTTGCCCCATGGAGCCCTCTGGCACATGGACATGATGATCACTAAAAAGTCATAGAGGGAAGGTGAATCTTTCTGGACGACTTCTGCAAAGCTAGTTGAGAAGGGCATCTAAGGTTATGCTCCATTATGCCAGTTTAAAATAAATTATGTTTCACTAGGCAGAGCAGGCTCCTGTTGACAAAGTATGTATAAAATCTGATTAGCTTTGGTGAGTTAATGACTACATGTTCAAATAAATGGACTTCTTACTAGACTCACTGGATTAATCAGCTCCACAATTTATTATTTTTCCTTGGCAGAAATTGAATGCAAAGCCACATTAACATCACATTTGAGGTTATACATACTCACAAGTGAGGAAAATCAAAGAGATTGTTCCCCTAGCTATCATAACCCTGTCAGAGCATAAAGATACAGTGAACTAAAAAAACTTATTTCAAATCCACAGGTAGGAAATGAATATACCACAATATTCTTTAAGACAAGTTGTGGACATATTTTACTAAGAGAACTTTAACCTTTCCTGATGGAGAAAAAGAAAATGCTTTCATGGCCTCTTTAAAGTCAAAATAAGCAAATCAACAAACCAACCAGCACCATTTCCCAAGCACCAGAAAAATCCCAGCATTACTTTATTTTTGTTTTTCCAGCATTACTTTAGATCCAGATTTAAAAACTAGTCTCAATCAAATTTAACCTGACACTCATTTACTTAAAAATTTAGTTCAGTTTAGCATTGGAAGGACTGATGTTGAAGCTGAAACTCCAATACTTTGGCCACCTGATGCGAAGAGCTGACTCATTTGAAAAGACCCTGATGCTGGGAAAGACTGAGGGCAGGAGGAGAAGGGGACGACAGAGGATGAGATGGCTGGATGGCATCACTGACTCAACGGACATGGGTTTGGGTAAACTCCGGGAGTTGGTGATGGACAGAGAGGCCTGGCGTGCTGTGGTTTATGGGGTCGCAAAGAGTTGGACGCGACTGAGTGACTGAACTGAACTGAACTGAGCCTATAGGGAGAATTCCTGACAGAAAGCAGAGTTTGATCCCATTTCTTTAGTTAACATTACAGAGTAAGATGAGCTTATACCTAAGTGAATAATTGTAAATTGTGTAAAGGGATAACCAAACAGTAGCTACTTTCTGCCTAAAAGTTCCAAGTCCATTAGACCAAAGAAATAAACATTCTCAGACATACAGAAGGCTATCACTAAGTGATGTATTATCCAGGTGTTTTAATACATACCATCTTCTGTGTATCATGAGAGCAAAATTCCTTAAATTCTGAGTAAAAAAAGCAATCTGTTAGTTTTTAACACACTTTCATTTGGTGTTAAAGTGGGAATTTTCCGAGTGGATTACAAAATATTTCAGAAAAAAATCTATGAAGTATTTTCATTATAGATAGTGATTTCAAAGAGATCTTAACAGATATATTCCTTAAATTACAAGCATGCAAACTAAAACATATCACATCCTTTTAGCTGTACATTTATTTCTTCAAAATGCCCAATACTTCTGCCACTAAGGGGAGCAATATACCATGATGCATAACACAACAGAGATTAAGCTTCATCCCTTGGGGGGAAAACTTGAATCCTAGCGATGAGAGGAGCCTTCCTTGTCAATTCAAAAGCTGCATAGCAGGACACATTTCTTTGGAAACAGAAGGGACTGGGACAGGAATATGGCAAGCATTTGCTGAGTCTGGGTTACATGAACATGCAGTTGGGTGTCTGGTGAAGTAGAGAGAAACTATGGGTGTACAGTGCCTGAAGACTACAAGGAAGCAAGCCTTCTGGGCAGGAAGAACATAAGGCTGCAATCTTCTGTTTACTAGACTTATAGCTAATGAAACATGTGAGAGAGAACTGCGGTGACCCTGAGCAGTGTCAGTGGTCCAGAAAGGCAATGAGGCATCTGTGACAAATCAAGTCAGGGCAGAAAGACAAACTGGTGGGATGGCCTCCATAGCGAGTCAATTCCTGGGAAAGGCAGAGATGGTGGCAGGGCCATGAGACAGCACTACTGGAGATGGCATGTCACTGGAACTATTCTTGACACAGTCTGCCAAAGGCTACTCTTATACCCTGGGGAAGGAGGCAAGTGTACACAGCTGGTACCCTGTATAGAAATGGTCCCCAGAGTTCCCCATCTTCTAATATTCACTCACGTGCAGTCTCCTCCCACAATGGACCATGTCAAGAGAGCCCTGTGAAGAGGTCCAGAGAAGGAGGAACTGAAAGCCTCCTGCCTGTGGCCATGTGAGTGAACATAGAAGAGGACCCTCCAGACTAGTCAGGCTTTCAGAAGACTGCAGTTCTGGCTGACATTGCGACCACCACCAAATGAGAGATAGCCAGAACCACCCAGCTGAGCTGCTTCTGGATTCCTATCCCTTAGAAACTGTGTGATATAATAAAGTCTTCAAATGGCTAAGCTTGGGGATAATTGCTTATGCAATAATAGCTAGCTAAGGCAGAGCTGTAATACTTCAATGTTTAGAAACCATCTTCCTACTTTGAAGAAACACTAGAGCTTGAGCAGAAATCTATACCAGCATTGGTAGTTAACACCAACATCAAGAGCTGGAGTTGCAGCATCACACACATTACCTTGAACAAGAGCAACTGTGAACTCAACCCTATTAGCATTAATTCATCCTATATGTCAGAAAGAAACAGAGAAACAATTACTACCACAACAAAAATGACCCACCAGATAGGAAAGGTACTTTTACTATAGCAAATGAGATGCTTCTAGAGTTTCTGGGTTTGTACTCTGCCAGTCTTAATCGCACAGAAAATTCATGGAAACTACTTCTAAATAGGAAGGCGAATAATAGCATATTAATATCTTTAGCAATGATGACAGCAATAACTTTGTATTAATGTTTCTGTATATGATGTCTATTAAAGAGAAAGTGAATCAATACTATATTCAAGGAAAAACTACTTCAGTTCTTTAATTTCTGGCATCATGCTCCATAATGTATTAATCTGGAAATTTGAAAAATATTATCAAACATCTCACTGAGTGATATCTTCAAGCACAATGAGTTCAATACACCTCACTTATTTTTCTAGTTGGATATTCTGGAAATCACTGATATAGGATGAAAAATTGAATCAACATAATGACCGTGAAATTTGAAATTTTCTGGAATATTTTCAAACTTTAAAGGAGACAAAACTGCAAAGAATATCAACATGGGCCACTGGACAGAGATGTCAAGAAGTTACTGACTCTTCCCTCACTTCCTTTTCTGATAAAGCAAGCAGCGCAGGAAACAGCGGCAGTTTCTGGGAAGGGGCTCTGTGGAGCTGTCCAACATTCGGCACAAAAATTTCACACAGGCAGCCATGGATGAATGAATAAATGAACAAATATTCCTAGAGTGATTGGTGGGTGCCAGGCATGTCACTGGGGTCTTTCTTATCTCAGGCAGTCTTCCTTACAAGTCTGTGAGGTGGCTATTACCCTAACTGTACAAATGATGAACCACAGGCTCCCAAGGCCATAGAAGTCAAACTCACATTTAGATCAACTTTCTAAAAATTCAAATGGCATAACTGTATACTGATTATTCTTTTCACAAACATTTATTGTTCACCTCATCTGTGCATACCTCCATCATTGTACTTTTCTTCCTGTAGTGTAATAACTAATTTTCCAGACTGATTATAGTTCCTTAAATTTAGGAATTGGGATCTACTTGGTTTCCTATATCCAGTATCTAACCCGATGCCTGGCACATATCTAAACATTAAATAATTTTAATTTGTTATTAGTAAAAAAAAAAAAATGACTAAGTTTTACATTTTTGGTTTTTATTTCTTCTGCTAGGTAGATGCACTACCACATCTCAAGGAAAGACTGGTAAAGAAAAAGGGCATCTCCCCAAAAACTTTTTTGGCATTGCTTTATTTGAGGCTTTCCTGATAGCTCAGCCGGTAACAAATCCACCTACAATGCGCAAGACCTAGGTTTGATCCCTGGGTTGGGAAGATCCCCTGGAGAAGGTAAAGGTTACCCACTCCAGTATTCTGGCCTTGAGAATTCCAAGGACTGTATAGTCCATGCGATTGCAAAGAGTCGGACACTACTGAGCAACTTTCACTTTATTTGAGACTTTTTATGTTAAAAATGATTGAAGTAGTTTATATTTCATTAGGTCAAGGAGCTTTAATATGAAAAAGCATTCATGCTAATATGCAGTAGACTGATACAAAATAAATAAGGAGAATGTGGGCAGAGATGGAAAAAAGGCATTCTATTAAAATAAGAGATGAAAAAGACTTGACAAAAGCTGTTTTTGTGCTGTTAACTGAATTCAGAGGGTAATAACCTGATGTAATTTATATGATCCTCTAAAGTGGCATTTGCTCAGAGTCTGAATTCAACAGGCTGCAATGCATTATTTATTCACAAATTACTGCAAAGCTGGCTCTGATTCCTAAGATATTGTCTAGACTTCTCAGTCTCCTTTAAGGTTATATGGCAGGCTAGAGGATAAAGCTATTTTTAAAAAAATCTCCTTTCCCTCTAAGAAAGAAAAAAAATAGACTTACAAGAGTTATTTAAGGCCAAATTAGTTAGAAGAAGGGAAAAAAATTAAACGACAAAAAGCTTCTTTCCACTCATTAGTACAGTTATCGTTCTTTAAAGCTCAAATTCTTCCTTTTAAAATGTCCATAAATTCTGAGAACCATAATTCTGAAACATGGCGAAAGATGGCTAGAAGAGGGATAAAAATGAAAAGACCTACTCAGATCCCTTAGGCAACACTGAGTTCCAAGTTCTTCATTCAAGGTCTGACTTAGAGGCCAAATTTGATATTTCTACTGGTCTAGCTAGCTCCCGAAATCTGAAGAAAGCTTCTCTTCTTTTATCCAGTCCCCTGTTTTGCATATGCTTCTCAACAATCTCTGTAGACCCAGACTTGAAGGCACAGAGACTCTACCAACCTGAGAAGATCTAAGAGACACATTAAATCTTGTTTAGGACAAAATGGGTAAGAAAGGTCATTTTCTCTGTCACCCTTCTCTTGGCTCCAGTCCCAGTGTACTCAGCGCTTCCTTGCCTCTTCTCATCTATCCTACAACCAGAACAAAGAGCTGACAAAAATTCCTTCTTCAGATATAATAAATTTCAGAGTTAAAGCTGATTCAAATATTGCCATCTCTGGGAAAACTTCCTGAGTGGTCCCTTGCTCTTTTACTTCACAGACTGATTTACATGTCCACTTTTATATTCTAATTGCAACACATAAATCTCTCCAATATTCTACTTACAACACTGTGCAAGAATTTCTGGTTTATTCAGCTCACTTTTATAGGTTTCTTGGGAGTAGGGACAGTATTTTGTTCATCCCTGAATCCTGAGCATTCAACACAGCGCCTGGAAAGCTAGTGTAAGTCAGTAGTTGAGTGCAGACTCTAAAATTGGGCAGAAGGCCTAAAGAGACATTTTTCTAAAGAAGACATACAGATAGTGAACAATACATGAAAAGACACTTAATATCACTAATTATTAAGAGAAATGCAAATCACAACCACAATGAGGTATCACCTCACATCAGCCAAAATGGCCATCATTAAAAAGTCTACAAATAATAAATGTTGGAGGGGGTAGGGAGAAAAAGGTACCCTGTTGGTGTTGGTGGGAATGTAAATTGGTACAGTCTCTGAATCAGGGCAAAGCCTAATAGAGTTGTGCCAAGAGAATGCACTGGTCATAGCAAACATCCTCTTCCAAAAACACAAGAGAAGACTCTACACATAGACATCACCAGATGGCCAACACTGAAATCAGACTGATTATATTCTTTGCAGCCAAAGATGGAAAAGCTCTATACAGTCAGCAAAAACAAGACCGGGAGGTGACTGTGGCTCAGATCATGAATTCCTTATTGCCAAATTAAGACGTAAATTGAAGAAAGTGGGGAAAACCACTAGACCATTCAGGTAAGACTTAAATCAAATCCCTTATGATTATACATGGAAGTGAGAAATAGATTTACGGGATTAGATTTGATAGACAGAGTGCCTGATGAACTATGGACGGAGGTTCGTGACACTGTACAGGGGACAGGGACCAAGACCATCCCCAAGAAAAAGAAATGCAAAAAGGCAAGATGGCTGTCTGAGGAGGCCTTACAAATAGCTGTGAAAAGAAGAGAAGTGAAAAGGAAAGATATAATCTGCATGTAGAGTTCCAAAGAATAGTAAGGAGAGATAAGAAAGTCTTCCTCAGCAATCAATTGAAAGAAATAGAGGAAAACAATAGAATGGGAAAGACTAGAGATCTCTTCAAGAAAATCAGAGACACCAAGGGAACATTTCATGCAAAGACGGGCTCAATAAAGGACATAAATGGTATGGACCTAACAGAAGTAGAAGATATTAAGAAGAGGTGGCAAGAATACACAGAAAAACTATACAAAAAAGATCTCCACGACCCAGATAATCACAATGGTGTGATCACTCACCTGGAGCCAGACATCCTAGAATGTGAAGTCAAGTGGGCCTTAGGAAACATCACTATGAACAAAGCTAGTGGAGGTGATGGAATTCCAGTTGAGCTTTCAAATCCTAAAAGATGATGCTGTGAAAGTGCTGCACTCAATATGCCAGCAAATTTGGAAAACTCAGCAGTGGCCACAGGACTGGAAAAGGTCAGTTTTCATTCCAATCCCAAAGAAAGGCAATGCCAAAGAATACTCAAACTACTGCATAATTGCACTCATCTCACATGCTAGTAAAGTAATGCTCAAAATTCTCCAAGCCAGGCTTCAGCAATACGTGAACCATGAACTTCCAAATGTTCAAGCTGGTTTTAGAAAAGGCAGAGGAACCAGAGATCAAATTGCCAGCATCTGCTGGATCATGGAAAAAGCAAAAGAGTTCCAGCAAAACATCTATTTCTGCTTTATTGATTATATCAAAGCCTTTGACTGTGTGGATCATGATAAACTGTGGAAAATTCTTCAAGAGATGGGAATATAAGACCATCTGACCTGCCTCTGACCATCTGACCTACGTACAGAAACCTGTATGTAGGTCAGGAAGGAACAGTTAGAACTGGACATGGAACAACAGATTGGGTCCAAATAAGAAAAGGAGTATGTCAAGGCTGTATATTGTCACCCTGCTTATTTAATTTATATGCAGAGTACATCATGAGAAACGCTGGGCTGGATAAAGCATAAGCTGGAATCAAGACTGCCAGGAGAAATATCAATAACCTCAGATATACAGATGACACCACCTTTATGGCAGAAAGTGAAAAAGAACTAAGAGCCTCTTGACGAAAGTGAAAGAGGAGAGAAGTTGGCTTAAAAACATTCAGAAAACTAAGATCATGGCACCCAGTACCATCACTTCATGGCAAATAGATGGAGAAACAGTGGCTGACTTTATTTTTTGGCCTCCAAAATCACTGCAGATGGTGACTGCAGCCATGAAATTAAAAGACGCTTACTCATTGGAAGAAAAGTTATGACCAAATGAGACAGCATATTAAAAAGCAGAGACATTACTTTGACCACAAAGGTCCGTCTAGTCAAAGCTATGGTTTTTCCAGTAGTCATGTATGGATGTGAGAGTTAGACTACAGAAGCTGAGCACTGAAGAATTGATGCTTTTGGACAGTGGTGATGGAGAAGACTCTTGAGAGTCCCTTGGACTGCAAGGAAATCCAACCAGTCCATCCTAAAGGAGATCAATCCTGGGTGTTCATTGGAAGGACTGATGCTGAAGCTGAAACTCCAATACTTTGGCCACCTCACACGAAGAGCTGACTTATTTGAAAAGACCCTGATGCTGGGAAAGATTGAGGGCAAGAGTAGAAGGGGATGACAGAGGATGAGATGATTGGATGGCATCATCGACTCAATGGGCATGGGTTTGGGTGAACCCCGGGAGTTGGTGACGGACAGGCAGGCCTGGCATGCTGCGGTTCATGGTGTAGCAAAGAGTCAGACATGTCTGAGTGACTGAACTGAACTATGGAAATTAGTATGGGGATTCCTTAAAAAATTAAAAAGGAAGTTACCTTATGACTCTGTAAATCAACTCCTGGTTATATATCTGGAGAAAACTCTAACTCAAGAATATACATGCACCCCTACTTTCATAGCAACATTGTCTATAAAAGTCAGAACATTAGTTCAGTTCAGTTCAGTCATTCAGTTGTGTCCAACTCTGAGCTTCCCTGTCCATCACCAATTCCCAGAGCTTACTCAAACTCATGTCCATTGAGTCACTGATGCCATCCAACGATCTCATCCTCTGTTGGCCCCTTCTCCTCCTGCCTTCAATCTTTCCCAGCATTAGGGTCTTTTCAAATAAGTCAGTCCTTCGCATGAGGAGGCCAAAGTATTAGAGTTTCAGCTTCAGAATTAGTCCTTCCAATGAATATTCAGGACTGATCTCCTTTAGGATGGACTGGTTGGATCTCCTTGCAGTCCAAGGGACTCTCAAGAGTCTTCTCCAACACCACAGTCCAAAAGCATCAATTCTTCGGCAATCAGCTTTCTTTGTAGTCCAACTATCACATCCATACATGACTACTGGAAAAACCACAGCTTTGACTAGATGGACCACTGTTGGCAAAGTAATATCTCAGTTTTTTAATATGCTGTCTAGGTTGGTCATAGCTTTCCTTCCAAGGAGCAAGCATCTTTTAATTTCATGGCATAAGACTATACAGTGCAAGTGACAAACAGATTCAAGGGATCAGATCTGATAGACACAGTGCCCGAAGAACTATGGATGGAGGTTCGTGACATTGTACAGGAGGCAGTGATCAAGATCATCCCCAAGAAAAATAAATGCAAAAAAGCAAAATTGTTGTCTGAGGAAGCCTTACAAATAGCTGAGAAAAGAAGAAAAGCTAAAGGCAAAGGAGAAAAGGAAAGATATACCCATTTGAATGCAGAGTTCCAAAGAACAGCAAGGAGAGATAAGGAAGCCTTCCTCAGGGATCAGTGCAAACAAATAGAGGAAAACAATAGAATGGGAAAGACCAGTGATCTCTTCAAGAAAATTAGAGATATCAAGGGGGAACATTTCATGCAAAGATGGGCTCAATAAAGGACAGAAATGGTATGGACCTAACATACCAGAAGCAGAAGACATTAAGAAGAGGTGGCAACAATACACAGAAAAACTATACAAAAAAGATCTTCACGACCCAGATAACCATGATGTTGTGATCACTCACCTAGAGCCAGACATCCTAGAATGTGAAGTCAAGTGGGCCTTAGGAAGCATCACTACGAACAAAGCTAGTGGAGGTGATGGAATTCAGCTAAGCTATTTGAAAACCTAAAAGATGATGCTGTGAAAGTGTTGCACTCAATATGCCAGCAAATTTGGAAAACTCAGCAGTGGCCACAGGACTGGAAAAGGTCAGTTTTCATTCCAGTCCCAAAGAAGAGCGATGCCAAAGAATGCTCAAACCACCACGCAATTGCACTCATCTCACATGCTAGCAAAATAATGCTCAAAGTTCTTCAAGCCAGGCTTCAACAGTACGTGAACCATGAACTTCCAGATGTTTAAGCTGGATTTAGAAAGGGCAGAAGAACCAAATATAAAATTGCCAACATGCTGGATATTCGAAAAAGGAAGAGAGTTCCACAAGAACATCTACTTCTGCTTTATTGACCACACCAAAACCTTTAACTGTGTGGATGACAACAAACTGTGGAAAATTCTGAAAGAGATGGCAATATCAGACCACCTGACCTGCCTCTTGAGAAACCTGTATGCAGTCAAGAAGCAATAGTTAGAACTGGACATGGAACAACTGGCTGGTTCCAAACTGGGAAACGAGTATGTCAAGGCTGTATATTGACACCCTGCTTATTTAACTTACATGCAGAGTACATCATGCAAAATACTGGGCTGGATGAAGCACAAGATGGAATCAAGACTGCCAGGAGAAATATCAATAACCTCAGATATGCAGAGGACACCACCCTTATGGCAGAAAGTGAAGAAGATCTAAAGAGCCTCTTGATGAAAGTGAAAGAGGAGAGTGAAAAAGTTGGCTTAAAACTCAACATTCAGAAAACTAAGAGCATGGTATCTGGTACCATCACTTCATGGCAAATAGATGGGAAACAGTGGAAACAGTGGCTGACTTTATTTTTCTGGGTTCCAAAATCACTGCAGATGGTGACTGAAGGCATGAAATTAAAAGACGTTTGCTCGTTGGAAGCAAAGCCAGGACATGGAGCAACCTAAATGTCCACTGAAAGAGGAATGGATAAAAAAGATGTGGTATATATATACAATGTAATATTACTCAGCCATAAAAAGACTAAAATGACATTTGCAGCAATCTAGATGGACCGACCTAGGATTAGCATATTAAGTGAAGTCAGTTAGAAAAAGAAGCATCATATGATATCACTTATATGTAAATCTAAGAAAATGATATAAATGAACTTATTTCTAAGACAGAAACAGACTCACAGATATAGAAGACATACTTATGGTTACCAAAGGGGATAGTTAGAGGCAGAGGAGGGAAGATAAATAGGAGTTTGGGATTAACATATATACACTACTTTATACAAAACAGGTAAACAACAAGGAGCTAGTGTAAAGCACTGGGAACTATACTCAATATCTTACAGTAACATATAATCGAAAATCTGAAAAAGAATATATAAATGTATGTATGTATAACTGAATCACACTTCTGTACACTTGAAACTAACAGAACACTGTAAATTAAATAGACTTCAACTAAAAAAAGAGCAGACTCTAGAGGTAGCCTGCCTAGAATCAAATATCAGCTCCTCCTTTATCATGTTAGGGACCTTGAGTAAATTACTTAACTTCTTTGGGTCTTCGTTTTCTCATTTGTTAAATGTGGATAATTATAATGTCAATCAAATAGTGTTGTGAAGATTACACGTAAATAAGGTAATAAGGTACCCACAATAGTGCTTGGCTTCTAGTACACTCAAGAGATACGTTGGCTAGTATTTTTATTATGTAATATGTACTCAATTTTTTGTTAAAATGTTTGATACTTCTACAACAAACTGTTGTAGCTGGCAGAGTAGCTACTGATTAAACATTTACAATCATCTTTTATACAACTTTCCATTTTACTGTATCACGTTCAACTATATTGTATATTAAGCATTCTGCTGTATGTAAGACTAAAAAAATTATCACTGCATTCTGATTTCCAAACAGTTGACCTATGAACTTTTAACACACTGGTACACAGCTCATTCATAAATTGAGAAGTGTCTGTGTTCTACTAAAAAAAATGGTTAATAAGACTATCTGAATGATAAGACTGAGGAAGAATTTCCACCAGAGAAAATCAAATTTTCATGATTCATTTATGAGCCCTTTTTTTTCTTGTGGCCAGTTTAAAGTTAACTTAGAATGTAAATTAAAGCTATTTGATGACAAGAAAAGCCTGGTGATTGCCAAGTATGATAAGAGGTATCACTAACATATTGACTTTGGAATTGCAATGCTATCTGCAAATCAAAAAAAAGTATTAATCTCTAAGTTTTCTGCACTTTAATGATCAATCTGAAATGTCAGATTCAGAAGTACTAATTAATATCTTTTAAAAATCATGCCTAGATCACATATGTTTAAGCACCAAAGTATCACTCAAACTTTCCTTTCATTCTCCAAAAGATATGAAACAATAAGCACTGCTTTATGTAATTTTTATAGGATAATTGATTAAGGTTACATTTACATCAAAGGAGCTTTGTATCACCATGCACATTCTAGCATGCATAGACTTTCCAGTCTTATTCCACCTACAAGCGGCAAATGACAGCAAATTTGAGCTATAGGGTGTAAAGGGAATTGCAAGAAACTCTGATCAGAGTTTGGCTTTAGGTTTTATGTATCTTCTTATTAAACTAACTTACCCTGAGAGTTAACTTGGTTTCATCAGGGCAAGACTTTGGACCTACCTGACAATATGGTACACAGAGAAGACAGAATTAGCTTTAAAAAGTGTTAACATCAAGTCATGAGTGACTGACTTATAAATAATTATTGTGGGCACTTACATTTTTATTCTATCATTTTTATATATTTCTATTTTTAAAATTTTAATTGGAGGCTAATTACTTTACAATATTGTGGTGCTTTTTGCCATACATTCACATTAATCAGCCATGGGTGTACATGTGTTCCCCATCCTGACCCTCCCTCCCACCTCCCTCGCCATGCCATCCCTCAGGGTCATCCCAGTGCACCAGCCCTGAGCACCCTGGCTCATGCATCAAACCTGGACTGGCGATCTATTTCACATATGATAATATACATGTTTCAATGCTATTCTCTCAAATCATCCCACCCTCGCCTTCTCCCACAGAGTCCAACAGTCTGTTCTTTACATCTGTGTCTCTTTTGCTGTCTTGCATATAGGGTCATCGTTACCATCTTTCTAAATCCCATATATATGCATTAATATACTGTATTGGTGTTTTTCTTTCTGACTTACTTCGCTCTGTATAATAGGCTCCAGTTTCATCCACCTCATCAGAACTGATTCAAATGCATTCTTTTTAATAGCTGAGTAATATTCCATTGTGTATATGTACCACAGCTTTCTTATCCATTCGTCTGCCGATGGACATCTAGGTTGCTTCCATGTCTTGGCTATTGAAAACAGTGCTGTGATGAAACTTGGGGTACACATGTCTCTTTCAATTCTGGTTTCCTCGGTGTGTATGCCCAACAGTGGGATTGCTGGGTCGTTTGGCAGTTCTATTTCCAGTTTTTAAGGAATCTCCACACTATACTCCATAGTGGCTATACTAGTTTGCATTCCCACCAACAGTGTAAGAGGGTTCCTTTTTATTCGCACCCTCTCCAGCATTTATTGTTTGTAGACTTTTTGCGTGAGATGGCACCTCATTGTGGTTTTGATTTGCATTTCTCTGATAATGAGTGATGCTGAGCATCTTTTCATGTGTTTGTTAGCCATCTGTATGTCTTCTTTGGAGAAATGTCTGTTTGGTTCTTTGGTCCATTTTTTGATTGGGTTGCTTATTTTTCTGGAATTGAACTGCAGGAGTTGCTTGTATATTTTTGAGATTAATTCTCTGTCAGTTGCTTCATTTGCTATTCTTTTCTTCCATTCTAAAGGCTGTCTTTTCACCTTGCTTATAGTTTCCTTCGTTATGCAAAAGCTTTTAAGTTTAACTAGGTCCCATTTATTTATTTTTGCTTTATTTCCATTATTCTGGGAGGTGGGTCATAGAGAATCCTGCTATGATTTATGTCAGAGAGTGTTTTGCCTATGTTTTCCTCTAGGAGTTTTATAGTTTCTGGTCTTACATTTAGATCTTTAATCCATTTTGAGTTTATTTTTGTGTATGGTGTTAGAAAGTGTTCTAGTTTCATTCTTTTACAAGTGGTTGACCAGTTTTCCCAGCACCACTTTTTAAAGAGATTGTCTTTTCTCCATTGTATATTCTTGCCTCCTTTTTCAAATATAAGGTGTCCATAGGTGTATGGATTTATCTCTGGGCTTTCTATTTAGTTCCACTGATCTGTGTTTCTGTCTTTGTGCCAGTACCATACTGGCTTGATGACTGTGGCTTTGTAGTAGAGTCTGAAGTCAGGCAGGTTGATTCCTCCAGTTCCATTCTTCTTTCTCAAGATTGCTTTGGTTATTTGAGGTTTTTTGTATTTCCATACAAATTGTGAAATTATTTGTTCTAATTCTCTGAAAAATACCATTGGTAGCTTGATAGGAATTGCATTGAATCTATAGATTGCTTTGGGTAATATACTAATTTTCAGTGTATTGATTCTTCCGATCCATGAACGTGCTATATTTCTCCATCTACTTGTGTCATCTCTGATTTCTTTCATCAGTGTTTTATAGTTTTCTATATATAGGTCTTTTGTTTCTTTAGGTAGATATATTCCTAAGTATTTTATTCTTTTCTTTGCAATGGTGAATGGTATTGTTTCCTTAATTTCTCTGTTTTCTCACTGTTAGTGTATAGGGATGCAAGGGATTTCTGTGTGTTAATTTTATATCCTGCAACTTTACTATATTCACTGATTAGCTCTAGTAATTTTCTGGTAGAGTCTTTAGGGTTTTCTATGTAGAAGATCATGTCGTCTGCAAACAGTGAGAGTTTCACTTCTTCTTTTCCTATCTGGATTCCTTTTACTTCTTTTTCTGCTCTGATTGCTGTGGCCAAAACTTCCAACACTATGTTGAATAGTAGTGGTGAGAGTGGGCACCCTTGTCTTGTTCCTGATTTCAGGGGAAACGCTTTCAATTTTTCACCATTGAGGGTGATGCTTGCTGTGGGTTTGTCATATATAGCTTTTATTATGTTGAGGTATGTTCCTTCTATTCCTGCTTTCTGGAGAGTTTTAATCATAAATGAATGTTGAATTTTGTCAAAGGCTTTCTCTGCATCTATTGAGATAATCATATGGTTTTTATCTTTCAATTTGTTAATGTGGTGTGTCACATTGATTGATTTGCGAATTCTGAAGAATCCTTGCATCCCTGGATAAAGCCCACTTGGTCATGATGTATGATCTTTTTAATATGTTGTTGGATTCTGTTTGCTAGAATTTTGTTAAGGATTTTTGTATCTATGTTCATCAGTGACACTGGTCTGTAGTTTTCTTTTTTTGTGGCATTTTTGTCTGGTTTTGATATTAGGGTGATGGTGGCCTCATAGAATGAGTTTGGAAGTTTACCTTCCTCTGCAATTTTCTGGAAGAGTTTGAGTAGGATAGGTGTTAGCTCTTCTCTTAATTTTTGGTAGAATTCACCTGTGAAGCCATCTGGTTCTGGGCTTTTGTTTGCTGGAAGGTTTCTGATTACAGTTTCGATTTCTGTGCTTGTGATCCGTCTGTTAAGATTTTCTATTTCTTCCTGGTTCAGTTTTGGAAAGTTACACTTTTCTAAGAATTTTTCCATTTCTTCCAAGTTGTCCATTTTATTGGCATATAGTTGCTGATAGTAGTCTCTTATGATCCTTTGCATTTCTGTGTTGTCTGTTGTGATTTCTCCATTTTCATTTCTAATTTTGTTGATTTGATCCTTCCCCCTTTGTTTCTTGATGAGTCTGGCTAATGGTTTGTCTATTTTACTTATCTTCTCAAAGAACCAGCTTTTAGTTTTGTTGATTTTTGCTATGGTCTCTTTTGTTTCTTTTGCATTTATTTCTGCCCTAATCTTTCTGATTTCTTTCCTTCTACTAACCCTGGGGTTTTTCATTTCTTCCTTTTCTAGTTGCTTTAGGTGTAGAGTTAGGTTATTTATTTGATTTCTCTCCTCTCTCTCTTGAGGTAGGCTTGTATTGCTGTGAACCTAAGGGGACTTAACACTGCTTTTACTGAATCCCATAGGTTTTGGGTTGTTGTGTTTTCATTTTCATTCGTTTCTATGCATATTTTGATTTTTTTGTTTCTTCTATGATTTGTTGGTGATTCAGAAGTGTGTTGTTTAGCCTCCATATGTTTGTATTTTTAATAGATTTTTTTCTGACATCTAAGACATCTAATCTTACCACATTGTGATCAGAAAAGATGCTTGAGATGATTTCAGTTTATTTGAATTTACCAAATCTAGATTTATGGCCCAGGATGTGATCGATCCTGGATCTATTTTTTAAAGTAATGATTATTTCATGTTACCTACCCAATTTGTTAATTCTTATAGAATTGGTAGGTATCTAGATATAAAAAATAAGTAAAGCACTCAAAAGAAATAAAAAAGCAAGAAATAAAAGTATTTTATATGGTGAAAGAATAGATTCCTTTTTTTTTTTAACACTTGGGAAAATAATGCTTGCTAAAGGCCTTTTTTTTTCTTTTTTTTTTTTT